>NC_081417.1:62421965-62616965 GCF_949786415.1 Peromyscus eremicus
CCAGAGGCTATGAAGATCATAGAGACCTTGGGGTTGTAGCCTCAGCAGCCACCTCTGCCCTGGATTCCTCACTTAGAACCCAGGATAGACCTAGTCAGGTCTTCAAAAGGCAGAACAGTGAAAAGCAGTGGCGTGGGAGCCTTAGACATGGCCCCAAAATGTGTTTGTAAGCAGGTTTTCATCCACTCGCATTCTGGATGCTATCTCAAGGGAACAAAAGATTCCCTCAGATGTTCCTAAAAGAGAAGGCAGACTATATGTGAAGAAGTGAACTGAGTGGCCGTCCCTTAAGGAGCCCATACCCATTTGAGTACGTATTTTCATAACTCTGCTTTGAAGCCCATACCCATGCTATTGGTTGTGTCTTATTTTTTGTGACTGCCTCATGTTGCTGGGCAGTGGTGGCAAATGCCTTTAATCCTAGTACTCGAGGAGGCAGAGGCAGGCAGATCTCTAAGTTCAAGGCCAGCTTGATCTATAGAGCAAGTTCCAGGACAGCCAGGTCTACACAGAGAAACCTTGTTTTGAAAAGCCAAAAAAGTAAAAAATAAAATAAAATAAAATAAAATAATTGTCATGCTTACATTTACATTAAAATATCTTTATTTAATCCAACTCTGCTTCAGATGGGGATGGCATGATTAAGCCATCCTTGATTGAGGCCATTGGGATGGTCCCAGTGAACAATAACAGATTAGCTCTGGCAGTTGCTGGGATGAGGCCCTAGAGTAAACAGCCCCGAGAGATTAAAAACAGAGTAGGCTGGGGAGGTATGGACAGCTATCTGAGATTGGAAGAAAACAAGATATGGTAACAGAAAAGACACTTTTGCACATTTGAGGAGCACAGGGAAGAACAGGGTAAAGAGAGGTGTCTCAAACACTGTAAATAGGAGTATTCACACTTCTCTCCTGATCACTGGAATCACACTGTTGGGTCCTCTCTCTTTCAGATGTCAGAGGACCTCTCCTAGTCATTTCCTTCTTTGGCCTGGGATGAAATGAGCCTGCTAGCATAGGTTCCTGGGAGGGGTGTACCAAGACAGCTGGAAGGAGGGGGCACTCTCTGAATCAGTGTCTCCTGTCACCGCCAGTGCCCCCCCTTTGCCTGCTCAACACACTATCAGTGTGGTTTGTGCACACTATAGGAAGTGTTGTGTAGAAAACCTTTCTCCAGAAACGGGAGGCTAGATGGATTCCATAAGTGTTAAGTTTTCCATTCAGCAGCCAATAGGCAGCTGCGCAGACCCCTGGGAAGAACGCCTAGTGTATAGCTCCACCTCCAGGCCAAGGACGGAACAGCTGTCAGTTCCTGCTCCACGTGAGCTCCTGAACCAGGAGGGTACCTCAGCAACTTGCCAGAGCTAGGAGATACAGGTTACCAGACCCCTCTCAGTGCCTCTGGGCCCTTCTGGGACACTAAGAGTTTGTGGGAAACAGGGGTAAAGCTGGGGGCCACCACAGTCTGCAGAGCTTCAACTGTTGCTGCAACAGCTTCTTGGCAGCTGCCGGCTTGGATCTGGGTCTTGCCAACAAATTTTCTTAGAACTGGCTCTTGGCTTGTCCTTAGTCTTAAGTTCCCATCAGGACTTTCCCTGTGAGTCTGAAATCTGGCCTTGCTCAGTTAGGAAGATGAAAACAATTGGAAAAAGCCTTGATGGCTGCTTGGAAGCAGCTGCTGGTGCAGCAGTACAGGGCTTGGGCCTGTTAACTGCAGTGTTGAGTCCTCACTGGGTTTTCCAGCTAGCCCCCTCTCTGCCAAGAGGTTCTGCCTCTCCTTAGAAAAATCGCTTTAAGGTCTCTAAGAGAAAAGTGGTCCCTGGGAATAATAGAGGGAGAAAACTCAAAAGAATAGGAACGCAGAGATCTGCGGAGAGCCATCTCAAGACCAGAGGGCAGTCCGTGTTGTGGGATGGGGACGTAGCTTAGTGGTGGAGCATCTGCCTCCCACGCACACGGCCCCACGTTTAACACTCAGCACAGCGGAGACGAAGCGGCATCTAAATCTGACATTTGTGTCACTGTCTACAAAAACGGAGTAAGAAGGAGGGATTTCTCAGACCCTGAGAACCAGACACTGTCTGCCTTGTAGCCTAGGCATGTTAGGATACTGACCGTCTGCAGACTTCCTTTAGCTCAGACACTCCCAGGAAAGTCACTGAAGACCCTGACTTTATATTGTCTGTCCTGGAAAATCCAGCTTCAGCTACTATTGAAGATTTCTTCTTTCTTTTCTCCTGACCAGGCCATGTGGACCCTGGAGAGACTGACTTAGAAACAGCCCTGCGGGAGACTCGGGAGGAAACAGGCCTAGATGCAAGCCAACTGACCATCGTTGAGGGGTTCAGAAGGGAGCTCAACTATGTGGCCTGGAAGAAGCCTAAAACGGTCATTTACTGGCTGGCCGAGGTGAAAGACCACGACGTGGAGATCTGCCTCTCCCAGGAGCATCAGGCCTACCGCTGGCTGGGACTGGAGGAGGCCTGCCAGTTGGCTCAGTTCTCGGAGATGAAGGCAACACTCCAAGAAGGACACCAGTTTCTCTGCTCCATGCCGGCCTGAGCTGACCAGAGCAAATGCTTCTGCTGCGTCCTGGAGGCTCTTCTGAGATGAACCCACCCTCCCTTCCAGGGAAGGATGTGATGGTCTTGGGCTTGCTTCAGCCAAGAGCAGATAGGTTGGTGAAATTAAAATTAGCTCGGCAGTCTCAGGTGAAATCGAGGAGGCCCTGGATTCAGTCCCTAGCAATGAAGATAATTACTTTAAAAATAAGAGCAAGTAGGAATTTTAGCTGAGTTAAAAAGCAAAGGGGGTGAAAATTTTAAATGCCAGCCCCAGTAAGTGTACTTTATAAATAAACTTCAAACAGCTCATATGGCCTTTTAACCTGTGTGTTTAGTTCTTGGACTCAAGCCATTGCCTAGGATAAAGAAAACCGAAGTTGCTGGGCGGTGGTGGCGCACACTTTAGTCCCAGCACTCGGGAGGCAGAGCCAGGCAGATCTCTGCGAGTTCGAGGCCAGCCTGGTCTACAGAGCAAGATCCAGGACAGCCAGGGCTACACACACACACACACACACACACACACACACACACACACACACACAAATAAATAAATAAATAAATAAAATAAAAAAAACAACCAGGCGGTGGTGGCACATGCCTTTAATCCCAGCACTCAGGAGGCAGAGGCAGGTGGATCTCTGTGAGTTTGAGGCCATCCTGGTCTACAGAGCAAGTTCCAGGAAAGGCGCAAAACTACACAGAGAAACCCTGTCTTGAAAAACCAAAAAAAAAAAAAAAAAAAAAAAGCCCAAACAAAACAAAACCTGTCTTGAAAAACAAAAAAGAAAGAAAGAAACAAGAAAGGTGAAGGGGTTAGAGCTCTGGACTTAACAAGAGAGAATCCTTAGACCACTCAGCCATTCTGACTGTAAGCCAGAGGAAATGCTGTGTGCAAACACTACAGCCCAAAAAGCTAAGGGCTAGGGGTTGAGACTGGAAGAAATCCAGCACATCTAGGGTAACCCTTCTGCTTCTGCAACTCCAAGCACCTCCTCACCCACAGACAGACAGAAGGAGTTGGGATTTCCAACCCAATAGAACTGGAGTGCAGAAATTGAATGTTTTGTTCTCCAGCACCCACATATTTTGTGGGTACACAGGAAATATTTCAGACCCAAAACTTTGGGCTGTCTGGGCCAAAGCAGAGGTGGGAAACAGGCATCCTTGAATCATCAGGTTAGTAGCACATGTACCCTCACCTTTTAACCCAGCCTGTCTCCCAGAGTAATGAGCCTTGTCATCATGATTGAGGTAAAAAATGAGGCAAGCCCAAGTTCACGGGCTCTTCCCAGGTCATTAGACCTGTGCTCCTCACCCAGAACTGCCTTCCCCCTGTTCAGCAGACCATTGCCATTTCTTCCTAACCTCACCTCTGCCAATTGGCTTGCTCCACAATGCCACTGTAAGACCCCGAGGTGCAAGAGTTGGGTCTCAGCCTTCTTTTGCCTTGCTACTAGGGCTCAAGGAATGCTGAGGCAGGTGTTAGGTCTTAGAGCCCTTCCAGAAGCTGTTAGCAGCGGGGTTCATGTGGATTTTATTAGCGGGCTGTTGCCCAATGAAGTGTAGAAGACTGGAGGGGAAGGGGGCATTGGCAAAGGTCAACATGGATTACCAGAGTCAAGAACAGCCACCCCGAGGAAGGAGAGCAGAGTCACCCGGTCTGAAGCAGGCTTCCAGATGTTTCCAGTCACTGGTTCTCTGTGCAGACAGGGCAGAAGTACTAGTGAACCGATCTTGGAACGCAGCCAAGGCCCTAAATGGTTGTGTTCCTCGCCCCTTGGAGCAGCACTCTGCAAAGGAGCCCTGCTGCAGGAAGTTTTTAGAGCTCACTGTTCTCAGGCCAGCAGGGACCACATCCCACTGGTTTAATAAATGCCTGCTGGGCAGTGATGCCAAACCACAGACAGGCTGCCTCCTACTAGGGGCTGGCCGGTCAGCCCCACGCTCTCGGACTGGGAGACTGGATTCTGAAAATTCTAGAACCTCATACATCAAAGTTGGAAGGGACTGAAAATGACCAGATTTCGCTGTTTATTTTTATTGCAGGGGAAGTTTATGATGCTTGGCATGGTGTCATAGGCTTGTAAGCCCAGCACTTCAGGGGCTGAGGCAGGAGGATTGCTGAGAGTTCAAGGCCAGCCTGAGCTACAAGAGACAGAAACAAGGGCTGGAGAGATGACTCAGTGGTTAAGAGCACTGCCTGCTTTCCCAGAGGACATGGGTTTGATTCCTAGCACCCACGTGGTGGCTCACAACTGTCTGTAACTCCAGTTTCAAAGAATCTGATGTTCTCTTCTGGTTGAGGCATGTGTATGGTACACAGACATCCATGTACGCAAAATGCTCATACACATAAATTTTTTTAAATTTTTTTTAAAGATTTATTTATTTATTACATATATAGTGTTCTGCCTGCATGCATGCCAGAAGAAGGCACCAGATCTCATTATAGGTGGTTGTGAGCCATCATGTGGTTGCTGGGAATTGAACTCATGACCTCTGGAAGAACAGACGATGCTCTTAACCTCTAAGCCATCTCTCCAGCCCTAGTTTTTTAATCTTAAAAAAAGAAACAAAAGTAAAAACAGAATACAGAGTAAGGAGAAAGTGAGGAGGAGGAGGAGGAGGAGGAGGAGGAGGAGGAGGAGGAAAGAAAGTAAACGGTCCTTGGTCCTGGAAGTTGGCTGTATGTGGGAAGCTTTGCAGATAAGGTGCTGTAGAGTATCCTACACAGAGGCCGGGGAGAGGCTCAGTGGGTGAAAGCGTTCGCTGTGCAAGCCTGACCACCTGAGTTTGATCCCCAGATCCCACAGGGAAGAAGAGAAGAGAATCGTTCCTAAACCTTGCCCTCTGACCTCTTCACACGTGCCATGGTATGCACATGCCCACACTCACACACATCATCATCGTCAACTAGAGTATCTTAGTTTTGGAATCCTTTTTCTGGCCCTTACAGAGTGTCCCATTAAAATGTAAATACAGAGGGCTGGAGAGATGACTTCGTGGTTAAGAGCACTTGTTGCTCTTGTAAAGGACCTGGGTTCCATTCTAAGTGATGGTTCATAAAAATCTGCAATTCCAGTTCCAGGTGATGCCCTCTTCTGACTTCCATGGGTACCAGGCACATATGTGGTATGCACATGGTACATATACATACATACATTCAGGCAAAACACTCATTTACATAAAAATAAACTACCAGTCAGTCATGGCCACATGCATCTATAATCTCGCCAGTGGCCCCTCCTGGCCTCTTACAGTGCTAAGCTTCAGCTGCTCTTCATGACTCCGTATCCTTAAATCCTGTGTGCTGACCCTGAGGAGACAATTCTCAATGATGTTGGTCATTTCTTAAACACAACTGATTCTTCAGCACAAACTGACCAGACTCACAGATTCTTAATTAAAAATACCTAATGGGCCAGGCGTGGTGGTGCACGCCTTTAATCCCAGCACTCAGGAGGCAGAGGCAGGCGGATCTCTGTGAGTTTGAGGCCAGCCTGGTCTACAGAGTAGACACAAAGAAACCCTGTCTCGGAGGTGGGGGTGCCCTCATGGAGTTTTTCAGGAACTTTGAAACTTCATGAACCAGCCCTCTACCATCTGCTCTGCTCACAGTAGTACCTTCTAAGTTCTCATATATCTTAGAGTTGCTATTGCTATAATGAGACACCAGGACCAAAAGCAAATTAGGGAGGAAAGGGTTTATTTGGCTTACACTTCCACACTGTAGGCCGTCTTTGAAGGGAGTCAGGACAGGAACTCGGAGTGGGAGCCTAAAGGCAGAAACTGATGCAGAGGCCGTGTGGAGGTATTTCTTATTGTCTTGCTCATCATGGCCTGCTCCACTTGCTTTCTTGTAGAATCCCAGACCATCAGCCCAGGGATGGCACCACCATAATGGGCTGGGCCCTCCCCTATCAACCATTAATTAAGAAAATGCCCTACAGCCAGATCTTATAGAGGCATTTTCTCAACTGAGGTTCCCTCCTCTCAGATAACTACCTTGTGCCAAGTTGACATAAAATTAGCCAGCACAGCATAATAGCTCATTAATTTCTGAACACACAATGACTTTTCCAACCCAAAGTTCCAAATTCTTCCATAATTTTTCCAAAAACAACATGGCCAGGTCTGTCATAGCAATAATCCCATGAACCCGGTACCAATTTCTGCCTTAGGTTTTTAAAACTGTGATAAAACAACCATGACCAAAAGCAACGTGGGGAGGAAAGGGTTTATTTCAGTGTCCAGCTCTCAGGCCACACTTCGCCGCTGAGAGAAGTCAGGATAGGAACCTGGAGGAGTGCCATTTACTGGCTTGTTCATGCATTCCCTGCGCAGCTTGCTTGCTTATACAAGTCAGGACCACCTGTCCAGGACTGGCACTATCCACTGGAGACTAGACCCACTAACATCAATAATTAATCAAGAACATGCTCTACAAGCCAGGTGTGGTGGCCCACACCTTTAACCCCAGCACTCAGGAGGCAGAGGTAGGTGGATCTCTGTGAGTTCAAGCCCAGCCTGGTCTATGTAGTTTTAGGACAGCCAGGGCTATAGAGAGAGAACCTGTCTTAAAAAACTAAAATAAAGCCGGGCGGTGGTGGCGCACGCCTTTAATCCCAGCACTCGGGAGGCAGAGCCAGGCGGATCTCTGTGAGTTCGAGGCCAGCCTGGGCTACCAAGTGAGTCCCAGGAAAGGCGCAAAGCTACACAGAGAAACCCTGTCTCGAAAAACCAAAAAAAAAAAAAAAAAACAAACAAAACTAAAATAAATGCTCTACAGACTTGCCCTCAGACAATCTGGTGGGGACATTTTCTCAATGGACTCTAGTTTGTGTCAAGTTGACAAACAAACAAGACCAGCACAATTATATAACCAGATCCTTCCTCTCCATAGAGAACTCCCCTGGGGACAAGCTCTGAGGATAGGGTGCTAGACAAAAGCCTTGCTCTGTCCAAAAGTTGGTTCTATAGGGCACAATGACGATTGTCATATCCTTCTACATGGATCAGAAGAGAGATGAACAGTCCTCCCTAACGTCTCAAGGGATCTTGGCTTGAGGAAAGAGCTTCAAAGAGGAGCATCTTCTGCTTCGAGATAGGCTTAATCGTCTCGTCATGTCTAGCTCTCTAAAGTCCTGCCTCCTTCCAAAGCTTCCCTAAGATGCTCAGCGATCTCCGGGTTCCATTCCTCTTAAAGCTACTTTCTCATCCTCAAAACTCACTTGCCTATCAGGAAGTTGCTTCTTCTTTCTCATCTCTGCCTTGTTATGATGTTCCGTCGTTAGCACAGGGACACCCTAGTCTTTCTCCTAACACCATCAATTTGCTTAGCCTCTAGCCCCAGCCTTTTCCTCTCTCCTCCTCTCAGCATGTTCTGTGTCTGAGACATACACTCAAAACACCACTACTGTGAGGCAAAGCATAGGGCTGAGAGATGGCGTGTGGGTCAGTGGTCTGGAGGGATAACTGCTTCTGTCACCATTTTGGTATGTGATCTTTGGGAGTCTCAGACTCTCCATGTAGTGTGGCAGATGATAATGATGACTCTTGGAACAAACACTAGGCCAGGGGACTAAAGTCAACATGGCTGTTTCTGAAATTGGGTGCCCTGGTATTCCCTTTTATTCATTCTGGGATCCCAGCCTATGGAATGTTGTTGCCCACATTCAAGGTAGGTCTTCCCTGAGTTAAATCTCTCTAGAAATGCCCTCACAAACAAGCACAGAGGTGTGTTTCCTAGATGGTTCCAATCCAATCAAGTAGACAAAGAAGATTAACACATACATATAAGCAGATAAAAGATACATAGCACAGTAACAACCATTGACTCAGGGTGGTGATACAGATGTATTACATAGACTTTCAGCATGTTTGAAGCCTTTTCTTGAGAAATCTTGGGATGCCAGACATAGTTATAGATCCAGCTCATCAGAAGAATGAGGCAGGAGGATCACTTTAGCTCAGAAGTTAGAGGTTCGTCTGGACAATGTTGCTTCACTCTGATCTCTTGAATTCGAGGCAGGGGATAAGTATGAATATGATCCAAACTAGGCAATAAAACTGCATTTTAAAAGTAAGAGGAGGGAGCTGGAGAAATGAGTCAGCAGTTAAGAGCACTGGCTGCTCTTGCAGAGGACCTGGGTTCAGTTCCCAGCACCTGCATGTCTGCTTACAACCACCTGTAACTAGTTCCAGAGGATCTGGTGTTCTCTTCTGGCTCCATGGCACAAGGCATGCATATGGTCTGCAGACACATATGCAGGCAAAACACCCATACATGTAAAGTGAAAATAAGCAAACCTTTAAAAAAGAAAAAAAATAGGGAATGGTTGCTAGTACTCACTTCTGGATTTATTACCAAACATGATAACTATATCTGCTACCAGTATTTTTCTTTCTTCTTCTTCTTCTTCTTCTTCTTCTTCTTCTTCTTCTTCTTCTTCTTCTTCTTCTTCATTATTATTATTGCTGTTGTTATTATTGTTGTTATTAGTATTATTATTACTACTATTACTACTACTACTTGACAAAGTCTCTAATCCCAGGCTGTCCTCAAACTCATTATGGCTAAGGATGACCTTGAGCTTTTTTTTTTTTTTTTTTTTTTTTTTTTAAAGATTTACTTATTTATTTATTATGTACACAGTGTTCTGCCTGTATGTCTGCCTGCAGGCCAGAAGAGGGCACTGGATCTCCTTACGGATGGTTGTGAGCCACCATATGGTTGCTGGGAATTGAACGCAGGACCTCTGGAAGAACAGCCAGTGCTCTTAACCGCTGAGCCATCTCTCTAGCCCCCCTCCCCTTTTTGAGACAAGATCTCACTATGTAGTTCTTTGGCTAGCCTGGAATTTGTAACGTACACCTGGCTGGCCTTGAACTCACAGAGATCTACCTGAATCTGTCTCTAGTGCTGAGTTTAAAGAGGAACTTGCCATGCCCAGTGTATGTGGTGCTAGCCCTCTATCAACAGAGCTTTACCCCACCCCATGTAGAATATTTTCAAAAAAATGTTAAGAGAATGAACATTAAATGTTCAAAAATGGCAACAAGGTGAGGTGTATGATAATTAACTAGATTAAACCATTACACAATTCGCTTGCTCACGCGCCCGTGTGTGTGTGTGTGTGTGTGTGTGTGTGTGTGTGTGTGTGTATACTTTAAAACAAAGTGTTGTGAAGCTGAGTGGTGGTGGCGCATGCCTTTAATCTCAGCACTCAGGAGGCAGCGGATCTTTGTGAGTTCCAGGCCAGCCTGGTCTACAAAGCAAGTTCTAGGAAAGCGAGAGCTGTTACACACAGAAACCCTGTCTCAAAAAACCAAAAACCAAAACAACAACAACAAAAACAAACAAACAAAAAACATGTTGTAAAGAATAGATACATTAGAAAATAAGTTTTGGAAACAAATGTTTCTGGTTGAGAAAACAAGGAATGATAATTGTCCTCTTATTTCTGTTGTATGAGTTTTCCAAGTTTTCTAAAATGCTGATATATTACCTTTGTACAAGTTATAGCTTTTTAAATGTTTTGTTTCTATTTATTGTGGCTGTTAGTAAAAGGCGTGTTTATTTATTTTTGTTTTGTTCCTTAGTTTTTTTAAAGAATACTAATGAAAAAATTTTTTAGATTTATGTGTTTTTATTTCCTATTGTGTTTTGCCTCAGTGTCCACCACCTGTGTGCAGTGCCCAAGAAGGCCAGAAGAGGGCATTAGATCCCCTAGAAGTGTCATTCAGAAGGCTGTGAGCGGCCTGTGGATGCCAGGAATTGAATCTAAGTCCTCAGGAGCAGCCCATGCATTTAACCACTGAGCATCTCTCCAGCTCCTGTTTTTTTAGTTTTGTGAGACAATTTTTTTCAACTATGTAGCCCAGGTTGCCCTCAAACACACAATCCTCCTGCTTCAGCTTTCTGGGTGCTAGAAGTACAGGCATATAATGCCACACACAGCTTAAAAGGCAAATTTTTGAAAAGAGATTTTGTTCCTGTAAGAAAAACAACTGGTTTGGGTGTGAGCAGAAAATATTCAAACTCTGGCAAAATTGTTTATGAGCAGATGTAGTTTGTAGCAGTATGAAGCTTCAAAGGGCTGAGAAATAGGAAAAGAAGGACCAAAAACAATGGAAACTTTCTCTCAATTAAAAGGGACATTCAAGTTAGTTATTCCTTCCCAAGAGCAGATCGAACTTCACGCAGAAACACACAACGGGTAAACTGTGTTGCTCTAAGGGTAAAACAGTAACAGGTGGAAAAGGCTAGAAGCAGATTTCTAGTTTCTGTTTATTCTAGAATGAACAGTCTCACTCTGTACTTGGGCTGACCTGGAACTCACATGTAGTCCAGGCTGACCTTGAATTGGAGGTGACCCTCTTGCCTTGGTATCCTGAGTGCTGGGATTCACGACATATGCCACCACACCTGGATTGGAGGCTTTTAAAAAAAATAATTGAGACATAATTTATATATAATAGAGTACATCTTTTTTTTTTTTTTTCTGAGACAGAGAGAGGGTCTTATTACAAAGCTTTGGCTGGCCTGGAACTCACTCTGTAGACCAGGCTGGCCTTGAACTCACAGAGATCCATCTACCTTTACCTTCCAAGTGCTGGGATTAAAGGTGTGTGCCACTACCCTGAGCAGTATAACATTTCAAAAAGTATAATTTAGTAGTTTTTCTTTATTCACGAGGCTGTGTAATTATCACCACCACTGCCTAATTTTAGAAGATTCTCAACACTCAAAAAAAGAAACTTTCATACCTCTTAGTAAGCATTCTCGTGTTCTCTTGGCTACCACTTACCCTACTTCCTTTATGTAGATTTCCCCATTCTCAGTAAGGGAGCATGGCAGTGCACACCTGGAACCCAGTGTGTGGGAGGTGCAGGAAGAAGGAACAGGAGTCCAGGGTCCTCCTCAGCAGCTAGAGAGTCCAAGGCCAGCCTGGGCTACTTGAGACTCCATCTCAGAACAAAACAAAACAAACCCCAGTAAGTAAGTATATAAGGTGAATCATACAATTTGTGACTTTTTGTGTTTTGCTTTTTTTTGGTCACATAGCATGTTTTCAAGGTTTACTCATGTTATAATATGTGTCATTACCTCATTCCACTTTTATGATTATAGCTTTGTTGAAATATAGTTCATATACTGTATGGAACACCCATTTTAAAGTACACAGTTGAAGGGTTTTAATATATAAACTGAGATGAGAAATTACAATTTTAGTTTTTTTTGTTTGTTTGTTTGTTTTTTTTTTTTTTTGAGACAGAGTTTCTCTATGTAGCCCCGGCTGTCCTGAAACTCACTTTGTAGAACAGGCTGACCTCGAACTCAAGAGAGTTCCACCTGCCTCTGCCTCCCAAGTGCTAGGATTAAAGGTGTGTGCCACCCCCACCTGGCACAATTTTAGAGCATTTTAATCACCCTTCAAAAACCAAAACCCAAAAACTCATAACCATCAGCAATTAAGCTACTTCTTCCAAACCTTAGGCAAGTACCAATCTACTTTCAGTCCCTTATAAATTTGCCTGTTCTGGACATGCCATATAGTGACTTATACAATTTGTAGTCTTTTGTGACTAGTGTCTTCAGGGGTCATTCATTTTGTAGTGTTTATTAGTATTTCATATTCCCAATTTGAGTTGTTCCTTTTTTTTTAGCTGTTATTAAAAATGCTCCAAGTTCTGTGAATAAAACTTTATTTCCTTGGATATAACTAAATATAGAATTGCAGTATCAGGGCTGGAGAGATGGCTCAGAGGTTAAGAGCACTGCTTGCTCTTCCAAAGGTCCTGAGTTCAATTCCCAGCAACCACATGGAGGCTCACAACCATCTGTAATGAGAACTGGCGCCCTCTTCTGGTCTGCAGGGATACATGCAGGCAGAATACTGTATACATAATAAATAAATAAATCTTTAAAAAAAAAAAAAAAAAAAAAGAATTGCAGTATCAGGTGGTACCTATGTCTAGCCTTTGAGATACTTCTAGACTGGTTTTAAAGTGTCTGTGCTTCTTACAGGTCCACCGGTGATGTTTGAGGACTGGAATATCTACACAGTCTCTCCAACATCATTTATGTTTTAGTCAATGAAGAGACACCATGACTACAGCAACTCTTACAAAGGAAAACATTTAACTGGGGCTGGCTTACAGTTCAGAGGTTTAGTTCATTGCTGTCATGGTGGGAAGCACGGTGGCACACGGTGCAAGAGAGGTAGCTGAGAGTTCTACATCAGCAGGCAGCAGGAAGAAACAATCAGCCAACTAGGCCTGGCTTGAGCTTCTGAAACCTCAAAGCCCACTCCCATGGTGACACAATTCCTCCGACAAAGCCACACCTACTCTGACAAGGACACATGGCCTTATCTTTTCAAATAATGCCACCCCCTAAGGGGCCATTTTCATTCAAACCACCACAGTTATATATGATTTTTAAAAATTATTATTATAGGCACCCTAATGAGGATGAAGAGGTATCTCAGTGATTTTATCCTTACTGTCCTGGTGGAATATCATTTTAAATATCTTTTCATATATTTATCAGTAATTATCCAGTCATCAGGCTTGGTGGCAAGTCCTGTATCCACTGAGCTATCTGCCAGCCTTCCTTTTGCTTTCTTTTTTTTTTTTTTTTTTTTTTTTTTGTTTTATCGAGACAGGGTTTCTCTGTGTAGTTTTGGTGCCTGTCCTGGATCTCACTCTGTAGACCAGGCTGGCCTCGAACTCACAGAGATCTGCCTGCCTCTGCCTCCCAAGTGCTGGGATTCAACGTGTGCACCACCACCACCCAGCTTGAGACTCTGGTTTTTTTTTTGTTTTGTTTTTTTGTTTTTTTGTTTTTTAAAGATTCCTAGGAAATGCATGCTGTAGTGACTGCTCAGCCCACTGTTCCCCTTCAGATACTAAACTATTCTCTAAAAAAGAAATGAAAAGGCTCTGCAGGGCATGGTGGCACACACCTTTAACCCCAGTGCTGCAGAGGAAGAGGCAGGCAGATGTCTGTTTGAGGCCAGCCTGGCCTACCAAGTGAATTAGGACCACACAGTGAAACCTTGCCTCGAAACAAACAAACAGATTTATTTCCATTGTGTTTATAAGTTTGCATGTGTGAGTGCATGCCATGTGTATGCAGGTGTTATCAGAGGCCGGAAGAGAACATCAGAGTCCTTGGAGCTGGAATTACAGGCAGTTATGAGCCATATGACATGGGTGCTGGGAACCAAACCCCTGTCTTTTGGAAGAGCAGCAAACACTCTTAACTGCTGAGCTATCTCTCCAGACTGCTCCCCTCCACCCAAACTATTCTTGGAAAAAGAAAAAAATGATAATTCCTTAACTGGAAGTGAAGTTCAGTGGTTGAATGTTTGCTTAGCATACAAGAGACCCAGTAAACACACACACACACACACACACACACACACACACACACACACACAAATGTTTTATTTCTGGATTCTCAAACCTATTCCATTGAACGATCTTTTTCCCCTATTTTTAAAGCTGGTGCATAGGTTCACATACAGGGTTTTACCTGTATGTGAGCCTATGCACCAGGTGAGCATTTGGTACCGTTGGAGGCCAGAAGAGGGAGTCAGATCCACAGAACTGGAGTGACAGATGGTTGTGAGCCATCATCATGTGGCTCCTGGGAACTGAACCCAGGTCTTCTGGAAGAGCAGCTGGTACTTGAAGTCACCGAATCATCACCTACCCCCTCATTTTTCAATTTTTAAAATATCAGTGTGTGTGTGTGTGTGTGTGTGTGTGTGTGTGTGTGTGTGTGATTCAGGGTAGGAGTGGGGGGTTGCACACGTACCACAGTGCGCATGTGGAGGTCAGAGGACAACTTTGTGGAGTCAGTTTTTTCCTTCCACCTCTACGAGGATTCTGGGGATTGAACTGAGGGTGTCTGGCTAGCATAGCGCACTTTTACCCAGTGAGATGTCGGCTCACCATTCCTAGATGATATGTCTAGCTTTTGTTTTGTTTTTCTAGACAGGATCTCACTATAGCTCTTGCTGTCCTGGCACTCACTATGGAGACCAGAGCTCCAGCTGCCTCTGCCTCCCGAGTGCTGGGATTAAAGGCCTGGCCACTATGCCTGACAGTGTATGTCTCTCTCAATGCTAGTGCTAGCATCACATGATCATTATCATAGGTTTGTAATAAGTAATGAATTGAGAAGTATGAATCCTCCAACTTTGTTCTTTTTCAAGATTGCCTTGGCTATTCTGGGTCCCTTAGGTTTCCCTACGAATTTTATCTATTTATTCACTTGTTTATTTATTTTTGATACAGGGTCTCACTTTGAGCTCTGGCTGGCCTGGAACTCACAAGGTTGGCCTTGACCTTACAGAGCTCCACTTGCCTCTGCCTCTCAAGTACTGGGACTGGGTTGAAGGTGTATGCCACCACATCCAGCTTCCTATGAATTTTAGATCGACATGTTGATTTCCACAAATAATTTAGCTGGGATTTTGGTAAGTATTATACTGAATCTATAGATTAGTGAAGTATTGCCATCTTCATAGTAGTAAATATTACAATTTATGACCATGTCTTCACTTCTATCTATGTTATTTTTAATGTCTTTCAACAATGTGTACAGTTGCAATGTATAGCCTTACATTTCTTTTGCTTATTCCTTTAAAAAGTATTTTAAGTCAGGCACAGAGGCTGATGATAAGTCAGGCTCATGCCTCTAATCCTAGCACTTGAGAGGCTGAGGCAGGAGAATTACTTCAATTTCAAGGCTAGCACGGACTATATAGTGAGTTTGAGGTCAGCTTGTGGTACAGTATGAGAACCTGCCAAATGTATTGGCGGTGGAGGCAGGGCGACCAGGAGTAGGAGTTAGGTCAGGACCATTCTATAGTGAAACTGAGGCCTGTCTGGGCTACATGAGACTGTCTCAAAAACTTAAATAAGCATAGTACGATGACTGAATAGCAATGTTAATTGAAAATAAGTTGAGTTTTGCCTTTGATATTTCTAAGAAACTTATACAAAAAAAGCACTTTTTGATAAGACAGTGTTTTGAGGTAGGGACTTTAAGCCTGACCCTGCACCATAAAGTTCTAGCCTGGTTTCCAAGCCATGCTGGAAAATGTTGGGTCCAGGTAGAATCATCAGTGGTCAGGGTTAGGGCACACGTCAGTGAGGTACCTAAGAGTAGAGTTTAAACATAGTAGGATGGGCGGGGTGGTGGCGGCACATGCGGACTCAGGAGGCAAGAGGCAGGTGGATCTCTGTGAGTTTGAGACCAGCCTGGTCTACAGAGCAAGTTCCAGGACAGCCAGGGCTACACAGAGAAACCCTGTCTCAGAAAACAAACCACCATAGTAGGATGGAAAAGCTAAGCATGGGCCCCGGAAAAGGAAGAGGGAGTGAGTATCCCATGTGGAACAGACTAAAACCCAAACTGAACCAACTAGGGCCTGGTCCATAAAGACTGCGAGGTTTAGAAAGCGACCACTGGGGCTGGAGAGATGGCTCAGAGGTTAAGAGCACTGACTGTTCTTCCAGAGGACCTGAGTTCAATTCCCAGCAACCACATGGTGCCTCACAACCATCTGTAATGAGATCTGGTGCCCTCTTCTGGCCTGCAAGCATACACGCAGGCAGAACATTGTATACATAATTAATAAATAAATCTTAAAAAAAAAAAAAAAAAAAAAAAAAAAAAAAAAAAAAAGAAAGCGACCACTATCTCTTTTCATATCTCAGACACAAAGAAGAATGCTCGTGGAACGACATGAAATGACGTCTTTTCTAGGGCGCAGGGTGGACATCTGCTGGGTGCCTGGGTAAATACCTGCGGCAGAGAAGAGGGTGGTTTACCTCCTTGATTTTAGATGTGCTTTCACCTCAGAGGATAGAGAGGGGGGAAAGCTTCAACGTCTTCTTCAATTTGGGGCCTTCCAAAATCCAGATCTACTTCTCCTGGAAGCTTACCCCAATAACCATCCATCCTGTTTCCTGCCAGGGCCCAGAGGTGCTCTTTCTGGACTCCCCCTTTTTTCCTCACTTCTACCTCCTCCACCTAGGGTGAAGATACAACTGACGGGCTTAGCCCCACAAGGGAGGCCTAAGTTTTCCTCTCCTAGGACACAGAGGCTCTGGGAAATCCAAATGCCCTCTGGATCACGCCAACAATGGCTTACGTGTCTGCAGAAGGTACTCGTTTGCTGAATTGGAGACCTTAAGACATGAAGTCTAGTAGAAATTCCTGTGCAGGTGTGGGAGCTGTGGCGCATGTCTCCTTCACGTCTTCCAGGCTGAATCCTGTCATCGTAGCCTTTGGTCTGACCCAGCTCTACTAATTGGAGGGCTGGAGGGTGGTGCCAGCTTCCTCCTGCTGCCCCCTTGAGGCCGCGATGTCGGTAGGTAGTCAGAACTCAGACCCTTCTATACCCTCACTCCACTCAGCCTTGTGAATCTGGAATGGGAAGGCACCTGGGAGGGAAAAAGCTGTCCAAAGAGAGAGAGGACAAGGGCACAACTTTCCACATCCTCTAGACTGGGCACACCCAGGGACAGGGCCTCCTTCTGCGTCATTCCCTTCTCCTCCAATGCCACTTAGGTCTGGCCACCCAAAGCTGAATAGCTCCCCTCTTATCAAGCTGCTGGAAAGATCCTTGGGCTTACTGAAGTAAATGATTAGCTTTAAGATTAAAACAAAAAACAAAAAAACCCAGGCTGTGCCTTGGAGCTGGGGTGTACCCTGTGGGGGTTGTTAGCAGAAACCCTTGGAGCCAAACAATGGAAGGAAAGGAAACCACCCAGTGGCCACTGCATTTTCCTTCTAGGCTAAGTCTGAGCAGACCTCTCCTAGCAAGGGACAGTTGGACAGTTGCCCCCAGGATAGGAGGCAGTGTTTCTTCAAATGCTTTTCAACATAGACTTATATGACCCGAGAATATGGGTGAAACAAGGCCTGGAGAAGGACCAGATCTTAGAAGGTTTGAACCCCGACCAGAACACCACCCCACCAGGGACATGATTGAACCTTGGAGAGCTCTCCTTGACTGCTGTGTGGGTTGGACAAGATCAAACGTGTTCAGGGTGGCATGGTTGGAGACATGTTGCGTGGGATGGACTTGAAGGTCTGTTAGTAGAATGTGGCTGAGAAGGTCTGAAGTGGGGAATGTCGCTGGAGTCCTAGAGTTCAGACTCTAGGGATGCTGACAAATCTGACTCCAAAACAGAGAACTAGTGAAAAGCAGGAAAGGAATTTTAATCAGCATAACTCTACTAGGAAGCCAAGGGGGGCTGTGTCTTCAGCCCTGCATAAGAGGTGCTCATAGTAGCTCCCAGATTACGTAGGAAAGGGACAGAATCCAGAGCAAGAAGCATGCACAGTTAGCCAACTCTGGTCCAACTGTGGTCTGGTTGATCATTATCTCAGGATTGGTCTGGCAGGCCTTGTTCAGTTGCCTGCGGGTAGGGGTAGTTTTGATCCTTGACACAGATGTTTATCCGGGGGCTCTGTTCCTGGAATCCACCCGCCTGTAAGAGAATGACCCCATGCAAAGGAAACAGGTGCAAAGCAGAGGCATCACACCAGGCTTTTGTGCCGCCCTTTAGTTAACCCATTGAGCACCTGGAGGGCCGAGTGAAGAGTCAGTGCTTTTAGCAACCCCCCTTTAAGTCTTTGTTCAACAGTGGCCAGAGGATGGAGAGGCCAGTCTCACCCTGGATTTGGGGAAGGAGAAGGGTCCTGGGGGCTTGTGGAGGAGACCCAGCAGAATGCTTGCTCTGGATCCAGAGCAAGAGTCAGAGACACTTTACTCAGAAGTGGGGGAATGACAGACAAAATTCTCTTAGAAAACTCACTTGGCTAAAGCTTAACCCACTCATAATCCATGCCGAAGCCCCCTTCGGTGGCCATTCAGGTCCTCCCCATTACCTCTAGAGAAGGGGGTTCCAGATTGCTGTATGTCACCCCTACCGCACATACACAACAGCCTAGGTGCAGGAAGAGAGTAGCAACACAAGGCCTTTTGGAGCAATGTCAGGCTTCTCAGATGCAGTGTACAGGGAGAGAGACAAACTGGAACTGCATAAGAGGTACGGCAGGGGTGGGACAGGGCAAGGCAGAAGGGGCTGGAGAGGCGGTCAGTAGTTAAGAGCATTGGTTGCTCTTACAGAGAACATGGGTTCAATTCCCAGCACCCACATGATGGCACACAACTATCCGTCATGCTAGTTCCAGAGGACCTGTTGTCCTTTTCTGACCTCCACAAGCACCAGGCATGCATGCAGTACATGCAGTACATGCAGTACATGCAGGCAAAACACTCATATGCATAAACAGTAAGTCTTTAAAAATCCCAAAGAATCCTTGTTTCTAAGCAAGAAAACAACAAATATTACTCCAATAGCTGTCTTTTATTGAGCACCTACTTTGTGCTAGGCACTTTCCATATATCTGTGCTTGTTATTAAAATGACCTTGGAGGTAGGCATGATCATCACTTTTACATAGAAAGAAAAAAAACTGAGGCTCAGTGGGGTTCAGGGCTTCTTCAAGGTCACCCAGCTGATTGACAACGAAGACCAGGGACGTAGCTCGCTGGAAGAGGGCTGCTTAGTATGCTTGGAGCCTGGGTTCTAGCTTCAGCCTTGCCACCGAAAAGAAACAAAGGAATTGGCACTGGAGCCCGGCGTCTGTGGGAGCCCTGAAGCCCAGGGCTTTTCACCCAGAGAAATTAGGGATCCGGGCCCAGGCTTGGTTGCCAGAGCCACTGAGGGAAGCCGAGCTCCACCTCATTTTCCACCATCTCTGGCAAGCCGCTCCTCCAGACTTAGCCACAGAGTCAGGAAAAACTCACCCTGGCTGGAGCTGATCTTAGAACAGGAGGATTACCGAGATGAAAGACCTTCCCTGATACACGTGTTGGCAGGTGTCAGGGTGTAATGTCACTCACGCGCCGAACACATCACTGCCGGGGTAAGAACACAGCTAGCTCCCTTTCAGGCCACACGTGAGCATGTGTGCACAGTGAGACAGCTGAGTAATCCGAAAGGGCTGTTTCTTTCCTACAGCGGTTGACCTCAGCTTGGCAGGCTTGCCAGTGAGTGCCCACCGAGTCACCTCCTCAGCCCAGCTCTAGTGTTTTAGTGTTTTCAACTCTTTTTTTTTTTTTTTTTTTTTTTTTGAGCTGAGGATCGAACCCAGGGCTTTGCGCTTGCTACTGAGCTAAATCCCCAACCTGTGTTTTGAACTCTTAAACTGGGGCTGACATTCTCCTAGGGAAACCATCTGGAACGCGCTCAACAATCAAAGCCTTGAGTTGGTTCCTGCATCCTCCTCCCTCTAGGCTTATCCAGCCTCAGAGATATTCCGTTCATTCTGTGGACTCAGAGATCCATGGTGGGCACCTCTCTCCTCTCCCCCACCCCTCTCTCAGATACGAGTATGTGTACACATACACACATAGACACAAGTTCTTGAATTAAGGCATGAGTCTGACCTGCATGGCCCTGCAAGTCTGCCCATTAGGCACTTCTGGCCCAGGGCTGGGTCCAAAGTTGAGTCCAGTATATACACAAACAGGTTAGTGCAGTGTTCTGAGTCTCTTCACAGAGACAATTAGTCCAGGCTGAGCCCAGCTCTCCTGCTGCTTAGGAAGAGACCTTTTGCTTCCTTGTCAGCTGGCCAAACCAAACATCTGTATCTTTCTTCCATCTGGGACCAGGTCAATCACTGCTCAGATGTGTGCTGGGAACTCAGGGCCTAGCTGCTGTCACCAAGAACGTATACTTTCTTTTCTTTTTTTTTTTTTTGTTTTTCGAGACATGGTTTCTCTGTGTAGCTTTGGCTGTCCTGGAACTGGCTCTGTAGGCCAGGATGGCCTTGAACTCGGAGATCCACTTGCCTCTGCCTCCCAAGTGCTGGGATTAAAGGTGTGCACCACCATCGCCCAGCTAAAGGTACACTTTCTAAATATGGTAGGAAACTATTGGGGAATTTTTGCAGAGAATCGGTTCCTCATCTCAGAGGACAAAGATGGCTACAAAGGCCAGGGGACGGAGAGGTTTCTCTGTGTGCTCTTAAAACCAGACCCTGTGTAACAGAAAGAACAGACCTTTGTCCTCTGAATTCTCGGGCCTCCAACCCAGGGAAGAGGTTTCTAAAGACTGGAGTGAATGTCCGGGCCGCCGTGGGGGCTGTTAGGATTGTGCACTGGGACAGGAGGAGGTTGCTTCGGTACTTGTCCCAGGTCTCACCTACAGCTGTTGGCTGGAGCACTTCTACATCAGTGCCCATTTCCTAGGCGGAATAGAGGTGGGGACTTCCCGAGGGTGCACCATTCGGGTGTGGTAAAGAATTAAAAATCTGCATGAAGGCTGGGGTTAGGACTGTGGGATTCCTAGGTCTTGAAATGGGTCAGGACGCCCAGGTGAAATAGGCGACCTCGTCCAGGTCGACGGGGTAATCCGTGAGCAGCACCGGCGTCTTGTCAAAAAGCTCACCCTTGTAGCTGCGCCACTTGCCGGCGGGCAGATAGACGTCGCGCTCCTGCTTACCAGGCTCCAGCACCGGCGCCACCAGCAGCGTATCCCCAATGAGGAACTGCGAGTCGATGCGGTGAGCCGTTTCATCCCCCGGTGCGATCCACCACAGGGGGCGCACGATGGGGTCGCCAGTGTCGGTGACCTCACCAGCCAGCTCGAGCAGCAGTGGCGCCACGAGCGAGGCGCGCAGAGCGGCGAACTTGTGTGCGATGGCTACCACTTCTGCGTCGTACTGCCAGGGCGGGATCGAAAACTGCATGGCGGGCATGAAGGCCGCCACCTCCAGCCAGCGCACGTAGAGCTCGCGCTCCGGCCCCGGCCCCTCTTGGCGGCCGGCTGTGCGCTCCGGCACCGCGTTGCCACCCACCATATCCGGCAGGATGAACGGATAGCCCAGCATACTGACCGTGAGCACGGCGGGGATAAGAGAGCGCAGCCCCAGGTCGTAGCCCCATACCGAGTCGCGGTCCACCAGGCGGAAGAAGCAGGAGATGTTCTGGGACTGGTACCCGACGCGGACCTCGGCTAGCGAGAAGAAGGGCAACGCCATCTCGGTGTACCGCCGGCTCCACACACTGGGGTCGGACAGAGGCCTGTAGGTGCTGAAGTCCCGGGGCAGATAGCTGACCTCACCCGCGTCGAACTTAAAGGAGGCCACGTTGTAGCGTGAGCGCAGGCGCCGTAGGTGTCCCTGGAACCAGTCTCGGGCCTCTGGCCGCGTGAAGTCCAGTACCGCGCCGATGCCGTTCCACCAGCGCACCAGCGCCGGCAGCCGGCCCGTGGGCTCGCGCACGAACAGCTCACGCTCCACGCCCTCGCCGAAGCGCGACGAGTTGTAGTTGACGAACGGATGCACCCAAAGGGTGACGCGGAAGCCAGCCTCCCGCAGGCGGCGGAACATGTCCGTGGCATTGGGGAACTTGCCCTCGTCGAAATCGAAGTCGCCATAGGCGGGTGTGTACATGTCATCGATTTCCAGGTGGCTGCTGTTGAAGCGGTGCTGGCGGATCTGCTGGGCGAACTGCAGCACCTTGTTCTGGTCCACGGCGCGCCCATACAGCGCCCACGTGGACCAGATGGGGTCTCGGAAGGCCTCTGCTGCTGGTACCCTGGATGGCTTGTTGAAGTAACGCCGAACCATGTACTTGTGGATGGAGGTGACGTCTGAGCCCACGCACACGCGATAGCTGAGCTCTGGCGCTGCGGTACCGCCAGCTGGTGGCTTGTAAGATGTATCGTGGTAGCGTGCCTGGAGCCGCATGGAACGCTCGGTGCTGTTCCAGCCCAGGTGGAAGGGCACTGAGTCATTGACTTTGATGGCGGCCGCGCGTGAAGACAGCCAGTAGCGCTCTAGGATGCCCCCGAATGCGGCGTCAGAAGAGTAGACGTCGCTAGTGACAAAGGGCTGCGGCTCCTGATGGCCATCCAGGCGGATAGGCCAGTGCTGCGTCCTCATCTCTGCGCCGCCATACCAGTGCGCCGCCGCGTCTCCCAGAAACATGGCGTGCTCCACAGCACGCCCTGGGGTGGTTTCCTCCCAGCGCACGCGGTAGCACATGACAGTGTCCTTGGGTCGTACGGTCTGGATGAAGAAGTGCAACGGGCGCCCATCGGCCGTTCGGGAGCAGCCAAGCAGGGCACCCTCCCGGCTGCAAGAGTCAAGGTCCAGCTCACCCGAACGGAAGGCCAAGCGGAAGACTTGCTCACCCTTCTGGTTACGGATGGAGAAGCCACCACGGTTCAGGTCCAGCAGCTCTGCACGCAGGCGTTCGGCTTTGCGTAGCGAGGCGCTGTAGTAGCACCAGGCCACAACGGCCGCCAGCACCAGCAGCAGTCCCAATAACGCCGAGCCCAGCAGAGGCCTCAGCTCTTTGGTGGGCTTGGGTTTGGCAGGTGAAAAATTGTCAGGCAGGAAAGTGTACATGGTTGCTGCTGGGATGACTTTGAGACTTTTAGGGCCTGCGTTGCTACCAGGTCGGTGTCGGGGGTAGGCCTGGCTCTTCTCTCGAAGGTCCTGGGGCATTAGTCCCCGGCTAGACCCACCACACCAAGCCCATCTGAATCTGGCCTGCTGGAATCTGCAAAGGGGGAGAGAGAGCGGACACTGAGCTTTCTCTGCCACTGTATTTCCGTTTCTGCCGCCTAGAAGAGGGGCCTAAGAGCTTGACAGATGGCAAAGGCAGGGGCTCTTGTCCAGGACAGTCAGTGTCTTACCCCTCCTTTCTCTCAGGCCCTACTGCTTGCCAAACTGGTGAGAACTCTGTGAATGGAGAGAACCACGTGAATGAGAAAGTATGCCTCTGTCTTTTCCGGGTGGAAAAACAATCCCAGAGAATCGAGGCACTGTCCAGGATCACAGCATAAGCAGCCAGCCCCTGAAGGAGGACTGAAGAAGCCCTGGCTAAGAAGAGGGCCTACTCTACCACATGTAAGGCCATGGTAAGGGAGGGCGAATGGTCCAGCCAATTCCTCGAGACCCTTAACAGGGCAGTATGCTTGCTTCTCTGTCTCTAGAGAGGTAAGGACAAGAGGAAAAGGGACAGCTCAGTCGTGGAATTTGATCTTGAGTCCAGCTAGCTGGCTCTCTGGAAATTGAAGAAAGCACCCAAAGCCACATTTAGTCACAGAGACTGGTTTGGAGGAAGGTAGGACTGAGGTCCAACATTAGGGCTCAGGAAGGAGCTGGGCAAAGGATCTTGCTTCTCTGATCTGCCCCACTTTGCACACAAATTCTCCCTGGCTCCAAGCCACTAACCATCAAGTCCATTTCTTCTGCTCATCTTTCTTCTCTGCTCCCAGGAGAGAAGCTGTAAGCTGTACAGTCAAAGCTCAGGACACGATGTGGTTCCAGCCATGTCTTTACACAGCCCAGAAAAGTGTCCCTGACTCTGTAATCCTCCTGCCCTAACCTCTGGATAGCTGGGATTACAGTCATACGTCACCACATCTGAGCTCAGCTCCTTTTCTGATTCCATTTCCAGCCAGGCCTATCTATCCCAAGACTACTAGGCTCAGTCCCTAACCTAAACCCGCAAGTCCCCTGCCTTAAGATTCCAGCAGTCTATCCTGATAACCTCTCCTTAGCCTATCAGCTCTTCAGGGAATAGATACCCACCACCACACATAAATGTTCACACAAGGTCTACTAAACACTGAAATACGTCTGCAGGAAAATGTAGGCTTGGGGGAAGGTTTGTCTCAACCTTCTGCTAAAGGCCGCTAACTCTTCCTGTCTCAACCTTCAAGGGCAGAGTCCAACAAAGAAACACACCAGCCACGTGTGAACACAGGCAGACACACTACCAGCCAGTGGGTTGCCCAACTCCCCAGCTGGGGGAGAGGAGAGAGACTGGCAGTTGGTAATTAGTCGCTTCTCAGATGCCAGTGTCTGTCTGTCTGTCCAAATGTCTACCTGTCTGTCTGTCTCCAGTGACTTCCAAGGTGAAAAACTACTCAGACTCTCCTACTCGTCCAGCTCTCCCATGCAGAATCTGTCAAGAATGCCAGGTGCAGGGGCCAGAGAGCACAACTTTCAGAGGACCCAGGGTTCGAATCCTAACACCCACACGGCTGCTCACAACTGTCTATAACTCCAGTCCCAGGGGATCCAGTGCCCTTTTCTGGCTTCTGCAGGCACCGGGCACATACATGGTGCACATACATTCAGGCCAATACCCATACATATACAATAAAAAGAAATGAATCTTAAAGAATGTCAGGTCCAGATCAGAATTTTGATCCTAGAAGACAATAGCCAGCATCATTCTTTTCTTCTGTCTCTTTCTTTTTTCTTTTTTCCAGACAGGGTTCCTGGAACTCTCTTTGTAGACCAGGCTGGTCTCAGAGATTGGCCTGCCTCTTCCTCCCGAGTGCTGGCATTACCTTTTTTTTTTTTTTTTTTTTTTTTTTGGTTTTTTCAAGACAGGGTTTCTCTGTGTAGTTTCGGTGCCTGTCCTGGATCTCACGCTGTAGGCCAGGCTGGCCTCGAACTCACAGAGATCCGCCTGCCTCTGCCTCCCGAGTACTGGGATTAAAGGCTTGCGCCACCGCTGCCCGGCTGGCATTACCATTTTTATCCCTCCCCACAATTTTAATCTCTCCAGTCACTGCCCGACCCCAGTCTGGAACAGCCTCTTATTTCCTCTCCGCCTACACAATCTAGAGTTGTCCTAACTTCTTGTAGGTAGCATCGTCCTTTGTGATACTCTCACAAAGCTAAGAGGAACCCAAAGGAGACAGTAGGGGCCCAAGCCTGACCTTCTGTACACTTCCATCATTCACTCAACAACCAAGGCTACACTTTGGGCACTAAAGGGATTAAGAGGAGAGGGTCTGGTTCTGAATAGGAAAGACTCCCTCAGCCTCAAAACTTAATATGTAAGTTGGCCTTATCTTATGACCCCTGGGGGCCTGAAAGGCTCACTTCGGTGGTCTCAAAAGCCCTTTCAACGCGTGGGTTCCAAGAAGCAATTTTTAGAATTATTAGGTTCTTTGATGAAAGGACAGGAGCCCACGGATTTAAGTACCCACTTTGATGGGATCTCAGTGTGTTCTTCCAAAGGAACCCGCAGCATCCAATACCAACCACACCGTGAGCTGTTGTGTCCCCTTTCAGACGGGAAAACGGGGCTTGTCAGCAGGCACCCAGACAGCGAGGTGTCCTGGGGTCCGAAATCTTGCCTCCACCTTCCATAATGAGAGATGGGCGTGGACCAGTGAGGCTTGTGTTTTCCAGGGCTGCTGCAGCTTCTGCTTGCCGCAGGCAGTTCAGGAAGATTTTAGGGGTGCGAAAGGGGCAATTTAATGGCATCTGGTATTGCAGCTGTGGGGGAGGAACTCTGTGGCTCTAGCCTTAGTGGCGTTCAAGACCCCTGTAATCTGTCGCGTCTGCCATCTGGCCAAACACAGACTAAAGCTAGCAGGTGGGATCAGCCACCCTACCCCTAGGCTCAGCCTCAGAAGCCTCTTCCCGCCCGCTTCACACTCAACCTCAGCCTTGGCTGCCAACTCCTAGCCCACAGTTTAAGGGCGAGGGCCCAGCTCAGCCCAGCTGAGCCACTTAAGGCAGAGTCCTTTGTGGGACACAGTTGGGAGGGGAGTGGAAATGTCAAAGGCAATTCGATCCTGCCCATCTCCCTCCCCTGCTCAGGGACAGGAGCCACAAGGATCAAGTGACCGCTCTAACACAGCCTGGAATACTTCACACCCACCCTTGACGCCGCATCCCACACGGCCCAAAGGGGCAGAGGAAGGTCAAGGGACCCATCGCTCGCTGGGAACCTCTGGCCTAAGGAGGGGCTCAGGTGTCCTCTACCAACCAGAGAAAGTTCAGGAACTGTGCTCCTCAGGCAGCGCAGCACCCCGCATGCCTCAAAGGCCTCCCACTGGGCTCACTCACCGCAGTGACCACTACACGCAGGAAGGGGAGAAGGGATCCACCGGGTAGATTCTCTCTCCACGCTAGGAGAAGTTGAGCAGCCACAGCCCCTGCGGGTTGCTGCCTGGCTGGGCACCGTGGAGCCCCGCCTGCGCCCCGCCCCCCGGGCTACTCGGCCACGCCCAGCCGTCCAATGTGGCTTCAGACTTGGGACTCCGGCCCCTCCCCTGGCGCCCGGCCCCTCCCCCACAGCCTCCTGACGCTCCCAGTGCTTAGCCGAGACTTTCTTCTCACCGCCCTGGACTTTCTTCTCTGCCCTTTGGGCCAGCCTCTAGATTGGCGCCTCGTGGCTCCACCTCCTGCCTCAGGCTCCGCCCCGGCTATGAGAGCAGGCCGCCGCTAGCCTGGCTCATCCCCAGGCCTTATGGGAGATGTAGTTCTGAAGGAAGGAGGCGTTGCTTAATGTTGGGGTTCTTGCAACTCAGACTAGATCTGCCATGTGTAGGAGAGCACCGCAAGGTGAGGGGCAGAGCTAGCTGTGGTGGTTTGCATAAGAATGGCCCGCATAGGCTCATCTATCCTGGGCACGGTACTGTTTGAAAGGATTACAAGGATTAGAAGGCGTGACCTTGTTGGGGTAAGCATGGCCTTGTTGGAGGAAACGTATCGCTGGGAGTGGGCTGTGAAGGTTTGAAAAGCCCACTCCGGCTCAGAGTCTCTCTGACTGTCGATCAGGATGTAGACCTCTCAGCTCCTTCTCCAGCACCATGTCTGCCTGCCTTCCACGCTCCCCACCATGATGATAACGGACTAAACCTCTGAAACTGTAAGCAAGCTTCCAGTTAAGTGCTTTCTTTCATAAGAGTTGCTGTGGTCATGGTGTCTCTTCACAACAACGGAACAGTAGCTAAGAAGTCTTTGGGAATCCATTTCCTCTAGATGTGAGCAGCTAGATAATATGAAGAACTAACGCAGGGCCGGAGAGATGGTAAGCACATAAAGGCACTTGCCACCCAGCTAGCTGACCCAAGTTAGATCTCTGGAACCCACAGGGTGGAAGGAGAGAGCTGGGCTCCCACAGGTTGGCCTCTCATCTCCACACGACACCTATAATAAGTGTAAAAACAGGTATCGCAATTCTGGGAGGGCCTGCGCTCCCACTCCCCACTAATAATACCCCAGTCAAGCGCTCCACGGTGGGAGCGCTCCACGGTGGGAGCTTGTAGGCCCAGCCAGCCTGTCTTCTAAGCCTTCACTTCTCACAGGACCAGACCGGCAGTGCACCTGTTTCTGCTCAGTGTTTTGAAATGCCCACTCTCTGACCTATAATGTGTAGCTCTTTCTCTTATTAGTGACAACTTTTAGTTAGAAACGCCTGTGCTGGCTGGGCAGTGATGGCGCACACCTTTAATTCCAGCACTCAGGAGGCAGAGGCAGGTGGGTCTCTGATAGTTGATAGTTCAAGACCAGTCTGGTCTATAGAGAGAGTTCCAGAATAGTTATACAGAGAAACCCTGTCTTGAAAAACAAAAAAACAAAAAAACAAAACAAAACAAAAAAAAGCCTGTGCTGCAGAGGTGGGTGTGCTATGCACCCTTTCCCTTTCCCCTAACGCAAGTGGTGGTGCAAGAGAAGATTCCAGAACACTCCACCCACTGCCCCCTTATAGGGCAGAGAAACAGATCTGTTATAATTTGAAGTTTCTTGATCATGAGTCTTTCCAAAATTCCATTCTGTAGCGCTTAGACTGGGTAGGGGAGGGTGGCAAAGGTGTCTGAGCAGAGAGCATCTGGGAGGTTGGAATGGAAGCCTGGGATCTGAGATGTGAGAGGAATCTATGTTTATGCGTATATTGGGAAAAATGTCGGCTAGACGGTCTTCAAGTCCACAGACCTGCATGGCTAGCTGGACTCAGGCTCTCTGGTGATGGGGAGGAGGACATCAGCTGGATTACTGCTATATCAGGGGGGCACTTAGGGGTGTCCTGAAATGATTGGAGAGGTTCACATCCAGATCTTTCCACATAAGGACACCGGAAGCAGTTTTTGTGGTGGAGAGTTTATTGCTCCACCCACTTCCTTGACCTGGCCAAAGCTTTACCAGGAATGGTAGAGAGGATAGGACTCAGACACAAACTCAGGATGGACAACATAGTTGTTTCTCTGGGGACCACCGGTTTTCTTGAAGTGACTTGTGTCCCATCTGCAAGAAGAGATGACTCCAATTCTCAATATTAACCTTATCTCAACCTTTTCCCCCCGCTGACACTGACCTCAAGTTCTACTGTTGAATTTCTAATACCCAAGACATAACTGCCCAGCCTTGACTTCTTAACCTTTATATAAAACTTTGAACCCAATTCCCTTGACTCTAAGTCCACTGCCAACTCAAGCCCTTGGTTGAGGTCTTCTGGTCTCTGGCAACCATTGACTTCCCCATGGCACTAGCGCCCCCTGGCGTTAATTCCCTGTCTGAGCGCCTCAACAGGCGTTTCCCACCCCCAGCTTGTCTCCTGGCGCCAAACTTACCTAAGGTTGGGAAATGGGTAGTATGATAGCGGGGGAGTTGTAACAGCACATAGCATTCCGGGTCGGTGTCCGTAGGGCGAGACACTCCTAGTGAAGGAAGAAACAGCAGGGAGAGATCGGGCTTTTTGATATCCTCATATCGCAGTATTCCAGACCAAGAACCTGGATATACAGTATCAATTCTATGGGTCCTTCTTTGCCCTTCATAAACCCACTACAGCAGGGCCTGTGAGAAGGTTCCAGGGAGTCCCCTCCGCACCAAGGCCTGGTTTTTGCTGCCAGGAATCTGGAGAGGATCAGATGTAGCCTTTGAGGATCCAGCATGCCCCACCCCACTCCCGTTCCGTGAGACAGCGATTTCTTCAACTCAGGGAAGCAGGTAAGGATTCTAGGCCTTCTGGAGACTCAGACACTTTCCCACACCCACACACCCCTTTTCCCTTCTGAGGGAAGAGATTCCAATCTTTGACAATGAACCAGGCTTGAGGAAGGGTAGGAGATCGTCATAGGATTAGGAACAGGGTTCAGGACCTTCTGCACAGCTCTAAACAGTCACAGACTTGAAAGGCCCCCTCCCCCCTCCATCCGTATTGTCTGCTGTGGCTGGACGCAGGCTGGATGCTGTGCTCCTCTGTGCGCTCAAGGAAGACATGGACCCTGTCGGGAAGCAGTAACCACTTCCTTTCCCCCCAACAATGATCCTGCCCACTGCTGACGATGCTCCTAGGCCCGGGCTAGAACCTCTGTCTCCAGACCCAGGGGTCCAATAACGGTGAATGTGAGAAAAGGTTGCGATTGATGTGAGGGGTTTGGAATCCTCTTAAACTGTTTTGCAGGATCTCCAGAATACAAACACTTGTCAGGTCGACCTTGAGCACGGTTGGAAGGGACAGGACTGAGGACTTGGGAGTAACCTTCACGCTGGTTCTCTGCCTTAGCTGCTCGCTTGTGCCTTGGGGCCCTGTAAGCAGGCAGAAGCCTATAGGGACCTGGCGTGGAAACAACAGAGCCAGAATGAGGCAGGATGCGGGCCTGCAGGCGTCTAGGGCGGGACCCTAGCGGGCGGGGCTCATTTGTGGGTGGAGCCCGGCCAAGGCGGGCGGATCCCTGCGAACCTTACAGTCGGCTCCTCGGAACACAAAGGCCGCAGGCGGCGTTCTGTGCTGGTGTCCCCGGTGGTGCAGTAGTCCATCCCGCGCAGACAGTAGTGGCGGCCCGAGCAAGGGCTTTCATATCCTTGGAATGGCAGGCGGCCCGGCAGAGGGTCCACGCACCCGCAGCGGGGCGCAATCTGTGGCAGGGTCCGGTTCCGGGACAGCGAGTTCAGCATGTTCACCACTACGTCGCGCTCTGAGCCCAGAGTCCAGGATACCCAAAGACAGCGCCAGAGGGATGGGGAAAAGCAGGATCAGAGCCCGAGGCAGAGACAAAAACAGGGACAGACACAATTACACTCTCTCTAGGTTCCCCAGATCCCCATCCTGCCCTCTGGCTTCCTCCTTCGCACTCAGTAATCCTCTTCCACTGCCCAACCCGCCGTTTACCGTAGGCGTTGAGGCGTTCCGGTTTAGGAGGGTACTCCAACGGCATTCCTCGTACTACTGTCTCCATCCCGGCATCCTGGAAGCGGCACACGTGCTACCTTAAGCTCTGACATGAGATAGTTGCTCCTTTTGGGGGATGAGGGGAGGGGAGGGGAGGGGAGGGGAGGGGAGAAGCTGTCTTCCTTGAATACCCAGACTGTCTCCAGGTGGTGCAGTTTCCCCTCCTCAGCAGCTCCCCTATTCTCCTGGGTTGTTTGGCGCTGTTGCTGGGCAACGCATTTGCTCCGCCTACGCGGGCAAGGTGAAGGTGAGGATGCCAGACCCCGCGGGAGGGGTGGGTGGTAAAGGCGTTTTTAGGTCTGGGACTCTGACAACGCTACCTTAGCATTTACCTATATGCCTTCTGTATCTGCGCGTCTCTAATGTGGGGAGGGGGCTCTGGTTAATATGGCTTGTTCATCAGAATCTCTTGGCGGCGGCGGGGCGCGGGGGGGGGGGCGCGGGGTGGTGGTGGTGGTGGATCCGATTCAGGAGAAAGTTCTATTTCAAAAGGGTTCAGTCAGCTATCAGCTTCCAGCTAAGCTCGGCTGCTCTGGATTTCAGTCGGCCTCACACGCCTGGAGAAAGGCCTGGGCCTCACGGAGACTCCCTATCCTTCGAAGTCTCCTGTATTCACTGTGCGGTTGAGCAGTCTCCTTCTTCTCCTTGCCCGTGTTCCGTCATAAAGGAGGGGAAGGCGGGGCAGGGAGGACCTAGCTCATTACTGAGTCAAAGGCAGCGCTGGTGTCACAGTAGCTAGACTAGACGAGGCAGTACTACTTGGCAAGCTTCCAAACGGTCAAGGAGTGCACACTAGCCATGTCACCACCAAGCTCGGTCAGAGACTGGAACCCACGGGTCTATCACAGGCCAATTCCTGGCCTCCATTGTCAGCTAAAAAATGAAAAAACAAAACAAAACAAAAAGCAGCCCTACTTTTACAGATGGGGAAGAGTCAATGCAGTGTGGAGACGTGTGTGTGTGTGTGTGTGTGTGTGTGTGTGTGTGTGTGTCCCAGACCTCAGGTAATTGTGGGCGGCACAGCAGGTACCTTAGGTAGTCGGGGAAGACAGGTGGTATACTTGTTCCAGTAGCTGTTGTAAGGTGGTCCTGTCCTCCAGGAGTTGTAACGGTCATTATCCAGGTAGCTTGTACAGCATTTGTCCTCTTCAGCATAGGAGTGGAGACGTCAGAGAGGATTACTTCTCAGTCTATCCAGAGCCTGGGACCTTCTAAATGTCTCTTCTCTGATCTCTGTCACCAAGCTGACCCTCACTGACCCCAGTTCCCAAGTCCAGATTTGCAGACCCCCTACCATTCATTTCTTCATTTTGGAGACCGGATCTTACTATGTAAGTCTGGAATTCTATGTAGCCCAGGCTAGCCTCAGTCTGTCTATCCTCCTACCTCACCTTCTCTAGTGTTGGGATTACAGGCCTGGAATACCATACCCTTGTCTGCCACCCTTGTTTTTTGCCATCCAGCCACAGGTCATGCCTCACCTAAGCGACGCTTTCGAACAAGGTTTGAGTACATTGTGCTAGCCGCTTTCACCTGGTCCGCACTGTCTTTGAATCAGCCAGCCTGGAAATGGGGCCTCCCCTCTCTAGCATAGCCGGGTCCCAAGGTCTGCCTACGCAACCTTAAAATTGCTTGAATTTCTTCCCTCTTCCTCTATGAGCTCACTCCTTTATCCCTGTGTCGCCTTCACCAGGAGACAGAAATAATGTCATGGTTAGCAGGATATACTCTATGGTTCAGTGCCTGGCTTCAGATTTCAGCACTGCAGAGGGAAAAGTGTAGGATTTGTTGTGATGTCTAGATGAGTTCATCTATACAAAAGTTTTAGAAAAATGCTGAACGCGGTGGCCCATACCTGTAATTCCAGCAGGCTGAGGCAGGGGAATTGCTTTGAGTTCAAGGCCAGCCTGGACTATATGATGATATATTGATTAAGGACACCAAAACAAACAAACAAACAAACAGCCCCGACATTCCCAGTCCTGAGAAGGTGGAGGCAAGAGGATCAAGAGTTTAAGGTCCTCTTTGGCTACAAATTGAGTTCAAGGCCAGCTCTAGGCTACGGGAGACCCTGTCTAAAGAAGAGGAGTGTGGAAGGAGGAGAAGAAAAAGGAAAGAATGCTTGGCATACAGAAAGCTATTATGATTAGTCTACGGGTCTACTTGCTCCATCTTTGAAATCTTACAACCCAACATCAACATAGAAGCTATGATACTTTTCCACAAGGGAAATTCAAACAAGACACTGTTCTAGTTCAAAACCTTTTAGTACTGCTTCATCTTTTAACCATGTCCTACAAAGCCGTCTCTGGTCCACTCCCCCAAAGCCTGAAGGACAGAGACAGGATGAACAAGAACTCTGGCCTGGTGGTGCATTCCTGCAATCCCAGCATTTGTGGGGCTTGGGTTGGAGGCCCACAAAGGGTTCAAGACCAGCCTGGGTGACATTGTGTATTTTAGCCTAGCCTGGGCTACAGAAAGATCTAATGAGTAAAGGCATTTGCTACCAGGTCTGACAATCTGAGTTCAACCCCCGAGACTCATATGGTAGAAGGAGAAAAGTGATTCCACAAAGTTGTCCTCTGACCTCCACATATGGGCTATGATATGGGCTTGCCCCCCCCATATACACACATACAAAACTGATAAATGTAATAAAAATACTTAAAAGACTGGGCATGGTGACACAGCTCTTAACCTTAGCACTCAGGAGGCAGACAGCCTGGTCTACATATCCAGTGGTGCACTAGCCACGGGTACATATGAACCAAAACCAAACCAAACCCTACAAAATCATAAAAGAAGCCCAAGAAAAACAGCTTCCTGATGGGAGGGGAGGAGTGTTAAATTTGCTGTTCAAAGCTGGAGGATTTGGCTACTAAGTTTGAGATGTTTGAATTGAACATTGCTCAAAGTACAAGACAGTGGGATGCTAGCGAGAGGTCAACAAAACCGGAAAGATTTGCGATAATAGTAACTCAACCCACGGGGCTGGGGAGATGGCTCTACAGTTACAAGCCCTGGCTGCTCTTCCAGAGGACCTGGGTTCAATTCCCAGCACCCATATGACAGCTCACAACTGTAACTCCAGTTCCAGGGGATCCAACACAGAGACAGATGTACATGCAGGCAAAACACCAATGGTCAGAAAATAAAAAATAAATCATTAAAAAAAGCCACGAGGGCCTGGCGGTGGTGGTGCACGCCTTTAACCCCAGCACTCGGGAGGCAGAGCCAGGCGGATCTCTGTGAGTTCGAGGCCAGCCTGGGCTACAGAGCGAGATCCAGGACAGGCACCAAAACTACACGGAGAAACCCTGTCTCAGAAAGCAAAACAAAACAAAAAGTCATGCATGGGGTACATAAAATGGCCAGAGATGGTGGCTCCCATTTCCACACCGAGTTACTGAAGAAAGGGAAATTGAGGAAGGAGGTTATTTCAAGGAGAGAGTGGCCAGAAGCGTGAAGCGCAGGACTTGTCTCAGAGGCTAACCACGGAGCATTCCCACGGGTGTGATAATCTCACACACAAATATAACTTCAGTGCTCCAGGCTCTCACCATTAACTGGGAATTATCAATTAATTCAACAGATACTTCTGAAGAGAAGTGCCAATGAAGCTCCATGATGGAGAGGGCACCACTGTGACTAAGACCACAGCGTTCACAGCGTTCCGTCCGTCCTTAATGGGCAGGGGGACAGATCATAAACATGTGGCCAAAGGAGAAAGGTGATTTTTCATAAAAAATATGAGTCTAGACTATGTCTCTGCGAAAGAGAAGAACAAGAGAAAACATTGTAGGTGGAAAGAAAACGCCCCAGGCTGTAGAGGGGCTGAAAGACAGAATTGGAGAAAGCCGGTGGGAAAGGGTGGCTGAGGGAACGGAAGAGACGGGACCTGTAGGAGGTTAACCCTCTCTCCACCTTGCTGGGGATGAGACCTCAGGCCTTTGCAGTGATTTTTTTTTTCTTTGCAATGGTAGCTGGCTATGTTGTTCAGGTTGGCCTCAAACTGCCAGGCTCGAGTGACCTTCCTGCCTCAACCTCCTGTGTAGCTGAGACTGTAGACATATGCCGCCATGCCTGGTTAGATCCTAGCTCTATTTTGAGACTGTAAACTTCAAAAAAAAAAAAAAACCATGGCTTTGAGTCTCCTCCAGAGTCAAGGGCTGGAATAGGGGGCAGGGTATCAGGTTGCACAGGGGGTCGATTAGGGAATAAGAAGAATAAGAAGGTCATGAATAAGAAGGTCAGGACGGAGATCAGGATCCAAACGGGCTCAATTTGAGGGTCATTGCTGGGGCCACTTCTAAGGTCGAAATTAGGAAGAGGTTGCGAGCCCACCTTCATCTTGAGAGAGCCAGTATTTCTCAGGCAAGTAAGGGTGGCCTGATATGGAACTCTTATAGGTGTAGTCCTGTGTAGCACATTTGACCATCTTCTGAAGGGCCTCAGGATCCACATGACGGTGCATAGTCTGAGTCAGACCCTGGGTAGAGGGAGAGAGGAAAAGTGGCACAGAGTTCTCAAGCCTTGGAACCCCGCTGGAGTTAGATCTAGTCATTCTTGAAAAGTTCAGCCTGGCTGAATTTCCACCTACCCCCAGTACAAGGGGGATGGATTCTCGTGTCACGCTGGCCCTTCTGCATAGAGCTACTTTTGTTTTAATTTAAACTTTCTGTGTGTGCGTGTGTTGCCTATATGTATATACATGCATCACATAATGCAGTGCCTGAAGAGGCCAAAAGAGGGCGCCAGAACCCCGAGAACTAGAGTTACAGACATTTGCGAGTCCCCTGTACCGGGGCTGGGAACAGAATCTGTTACCTCTGCAAGAGCAGTCAGTGCTCTTAACTGCAGAGATGTTCTCCGGCTTCCAGACCTGCTTTTGAACCATCTTCGTGCCCCTTTTTCTTGTTTGCTTGTTTTCTTATCTAAAGGTGACACACAGAACCAGGCTCTTGCCCTTAGTTGGGGTAGTTTTCTAACTTCATTTCTGCTCTTTCCTGGCTGGGAGAGAGTTCCGGAAGGTTAACAGGCATGTATGCCTGATGTCTGGACTGTGCCTCACTGAGAACAGGGCCTGAGTCTCCCCTAACAGGGCCAGTGGACACAACTTAGAAGGAAGGCTGGCTTCCTGGGAACTGACTGCCCCATGCAGATTTCTGGGACAGGGAGGGCATCCGGCACCTTGAAGCTGAAGGATTTGGTGGGATATCTGTTTGAATATTTAACACCCTGTCTCTAACAAGACCGGGACTCTACTGTGACTCTTTCTCTGACAGCAGTATTATCTCCTTGGCCTTGAGATTCACTTTGTTCTGGTCGTTATCTGCCCTTGATCATTTTTCCTGGTTTTTTTTTTTTTTTTAATTTTTTTTAAGACAGAGTTTCTCTGTGTAGCTCTGGTTGTCCTGGAACTCGCTCTATAGACCAGGCTGGCCTTGAACTCACAGAGATCTGCCTGCTTTTGCCTCCCGAATGCTGGGCTTAAAGGCCTGTACCACCACCGCCCTGGCTTTTTTCCTGTTCTTATTCTGGACTCTGGGGTCTTCCACTTACTGAAGTTCACCTCACCTCAGCCCAGCACTCCTTGTTTGAATAGATGTATGGAAAGTCAGATGAAGACCTCCTTTTGGGGTCCCTTGTCTTTGTCTGAGGGCAGAATTCCAAATAGGTTATAGGTTCCATGGATCTCTCAGGACAGCCTGAAGTGCTAGCTGAGATCACTCATACTTGACCCTTTGATTTCAAGGGCAAGGGCGTGTGCGTGTGCGTGCCTGCGTTTGTGTGTGTGTGTGTGCGCGCGCAATGCCTGGTTGCTCCCAGAAAAGTCCTTAGTTCAGGACCTTCTGGTATAATGTGTGCCTAGCCAATGATGCTCTGTCACATCTGGCGCAGTGACATTCCCATGTGGGTGGAAGCAGCTTTCTGTGCAAGGGTGCCATAGTTCAGTGCTTCCCTGAGCTTTATATGCACATAGTCTCGCTCCATTTAAACCTACACAGATGTGCATTCATAGATACACATACTAAACTCACACTACACACACACACACACACACACACACACACACACACACACACGCAGTCATTCAGGGCTGAATCAGTAAAGTGTCTGCTGGGCGAGCATGAAGACCTGAGTTTGGATCCCCAGCACCATTGTGAAAAAGCCAGGTGCAGCAGAGCATGCTTATAGCCTGCTTCCACGCTGGGAGCAGGGAGCAGAACCAGACAGATCCCTGTAGCTCATTGGCCAGTGAGACAAGCGGAAACTTGGAGTTCAATGTACTGTGAAAGACCCTGTCTCAAAAAATAAGATAGATGGAGGGTGCTGGAGAGATGGCTCGGTAGTCAAGATCACTTATTGTTTTTGCAGAGGACCTAGGTTCACTTCCCAGAACCCACATGGTGGCTCAACAGTCTAGAACTCCAGTTCCAGGGGGATCTGATACCCTCTTCTAACCTCCAGGGGCACCAGGCATGTGCACAGTGCACATACATACAAACAAACAAAACACTCATTGAAAAGAAAAAAAAAGGAGAACAATTGAAGGAGACTCCCAATACCAACCTCAGGCCTCCCCTGGTGCAGCACACACACACACACACCACACACACACACACGCAGAGAGAGAGAGAGAGAGAGAGAGAGAGAGAACCATTTAGAAGAACTCACAGACATCAACCATTTTTTTTTTTGTTAGAAGCTTTCCTAAGCTGTCTGTGATCTTTGCTCATGATCATAAATAAAAAACTGAAAGAACTCGTGTCTGAGGCCTTGAGCCATTTGCCAGCGGCTAGCACCACTGGGTAACTGGCATGGCACCCACTACTAGTCCAGCTGGACTATTGCTTGCAGACTCCACCAGTATCCTAACACCTTTCTTTTGTGGGGATCTTATTCTCTGGAAAGGCTCCTTTAATCTTTGGCCTAGGGTAATGATCCAGCTGCCAGTGCAGAAGAGGGCTGCTGGGGATTTTAACAGTCGATATATGGATGTTCATCTGCTTTCAAGATCCTTGCCAAGAAAAAAAAAAAAAAACAAAAACAGACTTGTGACTTTTCCAGAGCCGGAGCCAGGCAGTCACCCCACGGCAAGGAATAGAAACCATTAGTAGGTTTAACGGCTTCTTAAGTGACTTTCAAATAATCTTTATTTTAGCCTTGGTCCTGTCCCGCCTTCAGTTCCAGAGAACCAGAATCGCCAATCCCTGAGCCTTTCTGAACTCTGTATCCTTAAGCTGAATGACGTTGGGCGTCTGCCGCTGGGTCTCCACCCGCAATCTCAGATGCGCCTGGTCAGTCATACTCCGCACGTGCCAGGCTTTCCTTGCCCTTGGCTCCTTCTCACCAGCCTCATGAATCTGGGTCTCAAGTATCTATTTACTGCAGTTTCAGGCAGGGGTCAGAATGCATGTGTGTTCAATTTTAGCCCAGAGGATTATCCTTCTTTATGTATTCTGTATACTAATCAGTTACATGTTGCAAATCTCTCAGTTTGTGGCTTTTTTCCCCCTTTATGGTGTCTTTGATGAACAGAAGTTCATAATTTAAACCAGCTGAATTATTAATCTGTTTGATGGTTAATGCTTTTTGTGACTAAAGAAGTCTATCCATACTCTCAGATAATGGAAATAATGTCCTGTATTTTCTTCTGAAAGCTATATGGTATTACTTTCCATATTTAGTCTAACAGTACTTTCATTTTGGGTGCAGTATTAGATATTAATTTTATTTCTATCCATATGAATAACTAGTTTTCTTACTGAGCAGTTTATGTTTCTCCCATGAATTTGTCACGCCACCCCAAGCCTGATAAATTCTTCCACAGCTTTATTGTCAACCATTTTTGCTGAATATTGTTTCCATATATGTATGAGTCTATTCTTGATATATGCTATTTTGTTTATTCATCTATTTATGACTTTCTATAACTTTGTAATTAATATATGTAATGCATATCTGTTTGGAAAATTCTTTATCGTGTGTGTGTGTGTGTGTGTGTGTGTGTGTGTGCAGCTGCAAGTGTATGGACATTTGTGTGAAGGCCAAGGCAATGTTCAGTGTCTTCCTTTATCGATCTCTGCCTTGCTTTTGAGACAGGGTCTCTCACTGGACCTAGAGATCTGGTTCAGCGACTTGCCAGAAAGCCCCAGGAGTCCTTCTGTCTCTCCTTCTCCAGCCATGGGATTAGGCATGAGTCACTGCACTGGGCTTTTACACTGGTGTTGGGAATTGAATTCACACCTTCACGCTTGCACAGCAATCACTTTATGAACTGAGCCAGCTCCCTAGCTCCATTTCATTTTCTTTTTCTTTTCTTTCTTTCTTTTTTCTTCTTCTTTTTTTTTTTTTTTTTGGTTTTTCCGAGACAGGGTTTCTCTGTGTAGCTTTGGAGCCTGTCCTGGAACTCACTCTGTAGACCAGGCTGGCCTCCCTGGTTCTGCCTCCCGAGAACTGAGATTAAAGGTGTGTGCCACCACTGCCCTGCTTTTATTTATTTATTTTTTTTAAGATTTATTTACGTATGCCTGCATGCCAGAGGAGGGCACCAGATCTCATTATAGATGGTCATGAGCCACCATGTGGTTGCTGGGAATTGAACTTAGGACCTCTGGAAGAACAGCCAGTGCTCTTAACCTCTGAGCCATCTCTCCAGCCTCTTAATTTTCTTATTTTGAGACAGGGTCTCTCTCTGTGTAGTCCTGACTGTCTTGGAACTTGATGTGTAGCTCAGGCTGGCCTCAAACTCAGAGAGATCCACCTGCCTCTGCCTCCTGAAGTGCTGGGATTAAAGATGTGCACCATCATGCCCAGCCTAAAAAAATTTTTGTTGTGTTTTATTTTATGGTGTGAGTGTGGTGTGGTGTGGTGTGGTGTGGTGTGGTGTGTGTGTGTGTGTGTATGTGTGTGTGTGGTGTATATGTGTATGTGTGTGTGTGGTGTGTGTGTGTGTGTGTGGTGTGTGTGTGTGTGGTGTATATGTGTATGTGTGTGTGTGTGTGGTGTATATGTGTATGTGTGGTGTGTGGTGTGTGTGTGTGTGTGGTGTATATGTGTATGTGTGTGTGTGGTGTGTGTGTGTGTGTGTGTGTGTGTGTGTGTGTGGTGTATATGTGTATGTGTGTGTGTGTTGTGTGTGTGTGTGTGTGTGTGTGGTGCGTGTGTGTGTGTGTGTGTGTGTGTGGTGTTGTGTAGCAGGAGAACAACTTACACAAGTCTGTCCTCTCCAGCCACCGTGTAGGCCCAGAGATTAGTCAGGTCAGTCAGGGGCCTTTACTTGGCAGGCTTTTTTTGAGTATACAGAATACAAATAGAAGTTCATTGTACAGATGGACTTCATATTTCATAGTTCACTAAAGCTGAAGAAGGAGGTTCTAACCTTCACTTCCAGCCACTAAAACGACGGCTTCACTATGTCGCCTCCCTCACCTTCAGCCTCCCGAGTGGCTAAAACCGCAGAGGAGTACTTCACCCAGCGTTCATTTGTCTCCAATTTTACTAAAGCTGCTCAGACTATTTCTTTCCTCTATTTTCTTCTAGGTCCTCGGTTAGAAGTGTTTTTTGTCTGTATCTTGTCTTTCTTGATTATCTCTCTAGAGATTTGTCTGAGTCTTACCAAAAAACAAAAAACAAAAAAAACTGTTGACCTACATCCCTTGCCCTTCCATTTAAAACTTTAAAGATGTTAATTCCACATCTGAGATCCTCAGGTCTGTTATTTCTGGTGATTCTGTAATATGGTGGTTTTGTTTGTTTGTTTGTTTGTTTGTTTGTTTGTTTGAGACAGGGTTTCTCTGTGTAGCCCTGGCTCTCCTGGAACTCACTCTGTAGCCGAGGCCGGCCTCCAACTCACAGAGATCCACCTGCCTCTGTCTTCTGAGTGCTGGGAGGCATGCACCACCACCACCCAGCTTTCTTTTTCTTTTTAGCAGTGTTGGGGGTGCAAGCTAGGGCCTCAAGCATGCTAGGCAAGTGCTTTACCACCAAGCAACACCACCGGCCTTGACTTGTTGTTTTCTATCTTACTGTGAACGTATGTTGATTTGGCAGCACTTTGGATACCTGAAGACCTGCAGTAAGGATGTTTTCTTCCATAGAAGCTGTACAGTGGTAAGTGTGTGTACGCGCATGCAGATGTGAGTTATGTATGTATGCAGGTGTGCATGTGTGCCTGCAAGTGTGTGTGTGTGTGCACTGTGTATGTATGCAGGTGTGAGTGTGTGTGCCTGCAGGCGTGTGCATGTGAGCATGTGTGTGTGTGTGTGTGTGCGCGCGTGCGTGCGTGCGCGTGTGTGTGTGTGTGTGTGTGTGTGTGTGTGTGTGTGTGTGTGTAAAGAGCCAGAGACATTGAACCTTGATTTCAGTCTGGAACTGACAGATTTAGTGCCTCTACTTTCAGCTACTTTAACATAAGTGTCTCTCGGAGAGCTGGTATTGGCATGCTATCAGGCAATCCTGCCTTTTGAAGTATATTTATCACTTATGATTCTTCAAAATAGAACAAAAATTAAAAATCAACTTTATGTGAGACTCAGAGCTTTAGACAAGTACCCAGATGCAGCCCAGGTTGGTCCAATTTGCTACCCTCCAAGTTCCCACTCTTGCTCATTTTCTACAGAGCATATTTAGACAGAAATACTTCACAAATTTCTATTCATAAATTCCTTTGTTCCCACAATCTCTAATTCCCCACATTCATTGCTCCTCTTCTCTCCCGCAGACACAGAGGAGGGAATGTGATACCCATGCATAAAGATGTGCTCCTGAACATTTCCGGCCTGGTCTTCAGGTAGCCCCAGGGCATTGGCACTTTCAGCTCTTCTGTGAATTAATTCTTCACCTGTTTTCCCTTCTCTCTCCAGTCCAGAGCAAGGTCACCTCGAGAGAAGGGGCTTCTGTGACCTGTGGGAGTGGGCTTCCTCCGTTTCCACTACGATGTTTATTTGCTAAACAGCATTTTGGACAATTTAGAAATTTTGTGGTTTCTTTTCTTGTTTGTTATTAGTCCCTCACAGGCGTAGTTCCACAAGAACAGGACCCTATACTATTTTACACACTGCTGGATGGACCTAGGAAAATGAGTAAAATACAGAAAAGGCAGCTGGGAGCAGGCCTGTAGTCTCCACTGTTGGAGGGCTGAGGCAGGAGGATTGCCTGGGATACAGAGTGAGTTCAGGGGCAGCCTGAGTAAGTAAGTTACTGAGACCTTCTATCAAACTTTAAGAAGCTGGGGCAATGGCTCCGTGAGCAACAGCACCTGCTGTGTGGGCACGAGGGCCTGAGTTTGAACCCCAGCATTCATATAAACAAAAATGATGCAAACAAATAATACTTAAAAATTAAATCAAAAAATTTAATAGCTAGAGCTATAGTTCAAGGAGTAGAACACTTGCTTAGCATTCTTGACACCCTGGATTTGATTTCCAGCACCACAAAATAAACAATGACAAATAAATAAATAAAGGCAGGTGTGGTGATGCACACACTGTAATCCCAGCACTTGAGGCTGAGACAGGAGGATGAGGAATGGAAGGCCAGCCTAGGCTACATTACAAGTTTAAAGCCAGACTGTGTTATTAGAATCTGCCTTAGTAAATGCAAAGCTATCACAAAATGGCTAGGCACAGTCTTGCCTGAAATCCCAACCAACTTGGGAGGCTGATGTAGAAGGCTGTCACAAGTTTAAGGCCAGCCTAGGCTACACAGTGAGGCCTTGTCTCAACAAATAAGTAAATAAACAAACACAGGAATGAAATTTAAAAAAAAAACTGAAAATAACTACAAACACAGAGACAGCCGCACGCCAGGCATCCAGACACACGACTGTCGTCTGTCCATCCCACCGGAACCCCTGTACTTACTGGGGTCACAAACTTGTTGGCTTCCCATGCCCACAGCGGTGGGTCCTTATAGACCTCCTTGATGGAGGTCGGAGCCCTGTAGGAGTCACTGTAGGTGCTTATGGGGGTCTTGGTCTTCCGGGAGAAGAGGAACATGGTGGAGTCTCAGGGATGCGGTAGTGGGCTCTGCCTATCAAGGACTCCTGCTGGACATCAGTGACCACCCCTTCCCATAGACAGCCCACACCTCCAGCCTGGAAGGTGCCCTAGCTGCTGTGACCCCCTCCTTTGGGGGACCTCTCAGTGTCCCTCCCCCCTCAGCCTTCCTGCTTCCACTCCACCCGGCTTCCTTTCCAGGATGGGCGTGCCCATTATGATATCACTTGCCTTGGCCCCATCCCGCACAAGAGGATTCATTTCCTCCCCATGCCAGCCCCTTCCTGCCTTGAACCCTTCAAAATATCCATGTCCCAAGAGTTCAGAAGGCCCCTAGAAAACAGGAGGCCAGACTTTTCACTGCCGGAGAGGCAGCGGTTAGGAGGGCTGTGATTCACTAGGCTCACACATCAATAAGAAGAGATGCATGCGCATCCAGGGGGTGAGTTTTCTCCCCTCCTCAGCCCACAGCCCAGGTAAGGAGACGCATCTGGCTTGTTTGATGCTTTTAATATCATTATTTGTGTTACACGATACACAACCAAGGATGATGGTCAATACTGCGATGGAAATGTTAAAAAAAATATTATACACGGCTCATGTCTTCCACACACCTTCTTGGAAATAAATTAGTGAGCGCGGAGAAACCTGGCTGGGTGGCAGCCACAGCCTAGGGTGAGGGAATGTTAAGGCAGTATCTACAAGGGGTGGGGGGGAGCTGGGGCACGCTAAGGCCCTGGCTCTTCCCCTTCAACTTCCAGACAGGGAGGGAGGAGGGAACCTTGGACTCTCCTTGGACACAGAAGCTGCTGGCTGCCAGCTTCCTGCCCGTACCCACGGTGTATATACTACCCCAGTCTAAAGCCCTGGCCTGCTAATGAACGAGTGTGTCCTGTGGGGAGGGCACTTTTCCCTGGCTCTCAGGGCCACAGACGTTGATGGGCCAGAATCCCACAGTAAGTCAGCAGCAGAGGCAGCAGTCTACAAAGAGGAGGTACCATGTTCTAGAAGGGTGAGTCAAAGAGCCCAGTGGGGCGGGGGTAGTAGGAGTTCTAGTTCTGGGGCCCAGATGACGGGTAATGGGGATGCTAACCAGGGTGGCAGAGGGGCTCAGATGGGGGCCACTATGGGCCTTGTGGCCCCTGCAGATACTTTCTGACTTGCCTCCGTTGGCATTTTCTCATTATCTAATTAGGATCTCTGCACTAGGGGAGGGAAGGTGGACTGGAGGTGTGGGAGTCGACACTTTGGAGTGGGCAGCCCCGGGGGGTAAGGGAGAGGTGCTTCCCTTCCTAAGCCGACAGCCCCACACTTCCTCTCACCACGCCCACTCCAGCCCCCACCTCCCAGGACTGGTACCCGGAGAGTGGAATGTGAGCGGTAGCCATGACAGTGGAAACCCCAGCCTGTGTGGGGCGTCAGCAGGAGGCCTGGAGAAGCCATACTTTGGCCACTTTGGCTTGGTGAGAAGAGGCTGTTGGGGAATAGGCCAAGCCGCCTGAGGCTTTTGGTTGTCTTTACTGAGGGCAGGTCTACTGCCGAGCCAGGGGAGCTACCATCTCCTCGGCATTGAGTTGTATCCTCAGCTTCCCTCCCCCAGATCAGCAAAAGCAGCAGAAGCAACAGTATGCATGACACCTCATATAGCCGCGCGCGCGTGCGCACACAGACACACACAGACACACACACACACACACACGACAGACACACACAGACACAGACACACACACACACACACACACAGACACACACAGACACAGACACACACACACACACACACACACAGAGACACACACAGACACAGACACACACACACGCGCACACACACAGACACAGACACACACAGACACACACACCCACACACAGAGACACACACAGACACAGACACAGACACACACACACACACACACACACACCCTCTTTTCCAAACAAATTTGCATGTGCTTCCCACGCCTACGCAGGCACGCACCTCAGGGTACCTTCTAGCTGTGCTCAGAGACAGCTCTCTAGCCCTCTGCAGAAATTCCTGTGAAGAAATTCCTTCAGATATGAGAAGACTTTGTCAGTAATGTCAGCTCTTCTCTATTTTTCAGTTGAGAGAACTGAAGCCCTGAAAAGCCTGGGAACTGCTTAAGAGCTCAGGGAGAATGTCAGAGCCGGGGCCAGAACCCAGGCTTCTGACTGCCAGGCTACACCCTCAGTTGACTGCATTCCCAAGGAGCCTTTCGTCCAGTCAACAGATCACAGTCATTTCCCCACCACAGACACCCACCAGGCTGACCTGGACAGAGAGGTTCAACACACAGAGACACACACACAGACACACATTCATACACACAGATACAGACACACATTCATACACACACAGACACACACACAGACACCCACCAGGCTGACCTGGACAGACAGGTTCAACACACACAGACACACACACAGACACACATTCATACACACAGATACAGACACACATTCATACACACACAGACACACACACAGACACCCACCAGGCTGACCTGGACAGACAGGTTCAACACACACAGACACACATTCATACACACAGACACCCACACAGACACCCACCAGGCTGACCTGGACAGACAGGTTCAACACACACACACACACACACACACAGACACGGTCACAGACACACACACAGAGACAAACACAGACACACACATAGACACACATTCATATACACAGACACACACACACAGACACACCTTCATACACACATTCATACACACACAGACACACACACACAGATACCCACCAGGCTGACCTGGACAGACAGGGTCAACACACACAGACACACACACAGACACACATTCATACACACACACCCTACCACATCCACACAGCCACTTGGTGCACCATTTTTTCTTAAGCTTGCCTTGAAGAGCCTTTCTGGAAGCCAGCCTCCTGGACCTCAGGCTAGGGGGAATTGGGAACTGGGGGCCAGCCTTATCTCTCGCTTCCAGCCTGGAACCAATAGCCAGGAGACTGGGAGAGGGGTAGAGACAGGGTAGAGAGACAGATGCATTGGTTAGAGGCTCTGAGAACAGGTCCTACCACCCGCAAACCTGGCCTCTCTCTAAGACTCACCTCCCCCCTCCCCCGGCCCCAATCCTCAGCAAGTAAGGAAGCAGGAGCGTGACAGCAGAGGGAGAAGGCAGTGATCTCGTGGAGAGGCAGTACCCTTTGGACAGCTTTGCCGGGCTTCCCATCTGGAGATGAGGCGGAAACACAAATAGGTATACGGGCTGGCACGGGGTGCGGAGGGGCTCTGAGGTGGTGAGAATTGTCCCCATTGCTTGGGGCCTTTTCTTTTCCAAACCCCTTTCCTTCCTTTCCAGGCTGGAGTTGGGGAATTCATGGCTTCACTGGCCCTGGGGCCAAACCGCTGGCCTTGTGATCCCTTCACCCGACTGCTTACAATTGGCCTCCTGGCCTTCAGTGCTGCCCCTGATTGCAGCTCTGGGGAGAGGTGGCAGGGTGCTTGGGTGTAGTTTCCCCCAAGTAACTGAACATACAGTGCCCCACCCCCCCCAGCCCCAGGGCTGGAGACAGACCCGGTTTTGGTTTCTCCGGCTCCATGAACACACAGAGGTACACGTCCTACCATAGGAGGAAGCAATGACTGTTACGAGGTTGGCGGCTGTAAGGGGCTCGGGGTTGTAAGGGGGCCGGTGGGCCAGCTGGGTAGGGGTCTGCCCCTGCCGGCCCCACCTGGCCCGACTCGGCCCCGCCCCGTGCGCCGCGGCGACCCCGCCCGCTACTGAATGTGGCAGGCGGTGGAGGAAGTGGCCTGGCAGCACATGCAGGTGGGGTTCACGGACTTGGGGGGGATGAGATCTAGGTCCTCATCGTCGGGGATCTCGTCTAACCGGTAGCCGTCCTTCAGCAGCTGGATGTTCAAATCTTGGTTGATCTGCTGTAGAAAAGGTTCGAGTCAGCTGGAAGGCATCACCCCGGGCTGAGGGCGCCACTGCCACCCCGAGGCCACAGTGACAGCCCCTTCTCATATCAGGTTTATTTCCAACTCCGGCCTGGCCGGGCCTCATTTCCCCCAGGCAAGTCTTCCTAACTCATTTCCCCCAGGCAAGTCTTCCTAACTCATTTCCCCCAGGCAAGTCTTCCTAAGGCCCTCTACAGACCCCTGCCCAGTCCAAAGATCAACTTCCCATCTTGACCCTTGCTTCTGTTCGGGTGTGCTCCCGTTTCAGGCCCACTCCTGGAACGTGTTGCCTGCATGTCACCCTGTTCTATTTTAGAGCCCCGCTGTAATAACCCCAGGCTCACTGCGATTCAGGGTAGTGATTTCTTCCCAGGCTCTCCCGACTCCTGCGGAGCCCCGTCCTTATAGGTCTCTGCCCCATCTGCCTGCCTTCTGCCCCCTAAGAGGCCCAGTCTTGCAGCCTGGCGGAGGCAGTTACGGCTCCCATAGTCTGTGGAGGTAAGGGGTGGAGCCTCACCTCCGCAGAGGAGTAGCCAGAGGAAGAGTATCTGGACATGTCAAAGTCATCATCGCTGGCCGAGAAAAGGAGAGAGGAAGTGATTCAGGAAAATTAAATAGAAAATTCTCAGTATCTCTGCCATACCCGCCGTCCCCCAACAGTAAGATTTTAATAATCCGTGCTTATTACACAAATATATGTTTGCAATGAAGGTTTCCCAGTTCAACCTTCAAATAAAGTGGCTTCTTAAATGCCTTCTGGATAGAACTGCTACTCTCTTCCTTTCTGCCTGGTCCTTGTGTTTCTGTTTTGTTAACTTTTTCTCTCTAGGTTCAAATCATCCTGGCTGGCTGGATTTTCTCAAAGTCTCTGGCTAGCCTGATGCTCTCCCATAATAGGGCTCTTCTCACTATGTCCTCTCCATGCCCATTCCTTAAAAACAAAACAAAACAAAAAATCCACTTGGGAAATTTCACCCACGGAGAGCTCCTGGCTGAAGAACACCCCACTTCCAGTAATAGGGCAGGTGTGGCCTGTCCAACCCCATCTGTGCTCACAAAGGATCATGGGCTTGCCCAGCTGCCCCCAGGCCCCATACACACCTGTCTGTGTCAAGAGCTACCAGTGGCTTCTCATCAGGGCTCTGGTCAAGCGAGGAGTAGCCTTTATTAGGGACGACCAGCCTGGGTAAAGAATTGGGGAATTGGAGTGCCAGCTGGAGCACACAAACATGGCAGAGGATTTGATGGGGTCCTGTCCCCTCATTTTCCTCCCCCTCCCCCCTGAGTCCCCCTGAGGAGGGAGAGGCTGGAGACCAGGTGCTGGCTGGTGGGGTCTCAGTGGGGCAGGGAGGATGCCTACCTCGTCCGGGCCATGACATTGTTCTTCTTGGGTTGCTGGTTCACAGGGCTGCCTATGCTGCCATTCTTCAGGGAACCCTTCCGGGCCAGCTCCCGCTGCTTCTCTGCAGGAGAACATGGCAAAGAAGCTGTGTCCCGCCCCAGGGCCACCAGGCCTTGCTGCTTGGGGAAGCCTGCCCTGGACCTTTCTTGTGCACATTTACTTCTCTACCTGGCAGAGAGCCCATGGCCCGCCAGGCACCTGATGCTTATGGACATGCATTTGGCCCTGCATAACTTGAGGCGGACTGTGGTGGATGAAAGGAGGAGGCTGAGTCCTGCTTTTGGGAACCACAGTTCCTGTGTCGGGCAGCCAGTGTGTGCTTGATGTCAAGGAAAGGCTAGAGAAGAAGAGATGAACACAGGGGGCTAGAGCAGCCAGGGAGGAATATCTGGAGGAAAGAGGACATTAAGAGGGAAATCATGAGCCAGGCAGTGGTGGCACATGTCTTTAATCACAGCACTTGGGAGACAGAGGCAGATGGTTCTCTGAGTTCGAGGCCAGCCTGGGATACAGAGTAAGTTCTAGGGAGAGTGAGGACTACACAGAGAAACCCTGTCTCAAGCCTGCCCACCCCCCAAAAGAAGTATGTACAAAAACAAATCAAGAAGTGAACACAACTGTGGATGGAATAGAGGGGAGAGGAGGTAAAAAGGTGGAGTTTGGAGAAAGGAGCCATTTATTCAGTTAATTATTCACTCAAACACCAGAATCACCAAGTACTCATCAAGTACTATATCACAGGGATGGAAGGCGTCCAATGGTTATAAACTCAGAGCACACATACACACCCCCAATCTCAGAAAACAAACCTCAGAGCACAAAAGCCTTGACCGGGACTACGGCATTTGGGATGATGTGGAAGGGGAAGGAGCTACCAAGGGGTTCATGGCAAGAGGCCTGGGAAGAGCCTGCAAGCTCTGCTAGGGGTCCAGGGCCTATACTGCACTTATGGAGCTGGACATCTGCTGACCCACTTAGAGGTACAGGACAGCTGTTACTACCAGGAGCTGCCTGGGTTCAGAAGGAGGCAACCACTCTTTCTTACTCATGTTAAGTCAAGCCAAGATCTAGGAAAAGGGCTTGTTCTATGGCAGAAACACAGGGGGAAAGTTGTCTCAGAAAAGAAAGAGCAGCCGGGTGGTGGTGGCGCACGCCTTTAATTCCAGCAATTGGGAGGCAGAGACAGTTGGATCTCTAAGTTTGAGGCCAGCCTGGTCTACAGAGCAAGTCCTGGACATCGAGGGTACACAGAGAAACCCTGTTATGAAAAACACAACACAACAAAACTAACTAACTAAATAAATAAATATGCAAAAAAAAAAAAAAAAAAAAAAAAAAGCAAGAGCATAAGGATGGGAGGGGCCGTTACAGCGCCTGATTCCCACGCCTGCTTCAGCTCTCTCATCCTCTTTACAAGGGGTGTTTCCAGCCTCTCTTCAGCGGGCAGTAACTGCCATTACTACATTTAGCCTCTAGGGGGTGCAATTTGCCTTAAAGTTCTTGGTGATTTTCTTTATCGCAAATGAGACAAATTGTGAATTTTCATGAGCTTTGGTGGTAATATAATGGTGAAGGAAATAAAAATGATATTTTAAAAGCATGCTAAGTTTGTTTGAAATCATGAAAAAATGCAGACAATAAGCTGGCAAGGCTCAGACTATGGACTACTATGCAACCATTTAAAAGAACGAAGTCATTTTCTATAGGGGCTCTGAGACATTATGTAGTGGGAGCGAACACGACTCACAAAATGTATACAATGCAATGCCATTTGTGCTAAAGTACAAAATGAAACTACGAGAACTTGGAATGGTTGCCTCTGGAGAGAGTAGAGAACTTATATGCATTTAAAATACTTTTATTGTTGCATTAAACAATAATAAACAAAACTAGCTGTACTCTGAATAGAATGAATGTCCTAGGAAGACAAACAATTCCATTGAGAGAACTGCTGTTCTGTTTAGAAATCAGCCTGGATGTGGTCTAGAAGGAAAGAGGCAAGGTCTGTTTTATTTGTATTTTTTGAATAGACTGAAAGAACAGGTATTGTGATAGCTGTGGAGGGGAAGCTTGTTAAAGAGATAAGAGGCTCAGTCTTAACTGAGGAAGACCTCAATTTCTGGTGGGCAGCTAGAGCTGTTCTGAGAAAGATGGCTGGGATGATGGAGGAGTTTTAAGGACAGTGATGACCTGTATTCAATGGTCAGCTCTCTCCTGTGTGACATGCTGTAATTTTTCTTCAGGAAATCATTTTTTCAGTGGAAGTCTGCTGTCTCTAGTAGCCTTGGGTCAATGAGATTTGGGTCCATGAAGGGGGGGCAGTTTTCAGCAGAGAAGAGGGTAAGAACTGCAGCCAGGCAGGGGAGCTTTGGGTAGCTGTGGGAGTCAGGTGATTTCAAAACAGGAAATGGACATCAGAATGCACATGGAATCCACCCTACGAGAAAGGTGATGAGATATTGGAAAGGAGAGGGGTTCTGCGGTTCACTAAGAAGGGGTCAATGTCCCCAGAGAGGAGCCATCAGGTCCTGAGACTTGTCCCTTAAACATAGCAGCAGCTGTATCTTTCGGAGGCAGGCTCCTGCTGGTCCTTCTGAGTCCTGTCCTGGGGTTCTGTGCTTTACACACCTGCAGCCACCCTTGAGTACCTGGTGCCTCAAGCCTCAGAGATCTCTCCTAGAGTTCCAGTACTCTGCAGAAAACCATTACTGCCTTCTTTGTCTTGCAAGACATAAGGTGCCCAGGAGTGCCAATGACTTACTTGGAGGTTTAGTCTTGGAATCCGCTAGCCTGAGCTAGCCTGAGCTACTTTAATTGTAGCACCTTGCTGTAAACCCAGCCCGAGAGCACCTTGTTCACTTCCCACATCGCCCTCATCCCCCAGACACACTCACCCAGCTTCACTTGGAGCGGGGATGGTTTGTAATTCATGGCTACTGACTCACCCTCCCGGGCGTCACAGTCTCCGTCTGAGATAGAGGCGGCGGCTGGGTCCTATGGGAGAGAAAGCAGAGAGACAGGGAACTATTAGCATCTGATCCCAGGGGTTGCCCAGAACCTTGAAACAAACCTTCTCATCTGCCCTCTGAGTTTCCGGGAGCATTTACTTCAGCAGCAGGCCAGTATTCAGGGAGAGAGAGGCAGACCCATTTACTATGACCTCAATAGAAAAGCTAAGATGTATGTCCTACCCACATCCAACAAGAGTCTTGTGTAACCCAGGCTGCTCCAGAAAGCCCAAACTTGCCAAAACTCACAAGACTTCCTCTACAAATTCACATATGCACTGTCTGTCTGGCTCTCAGGCTTTTCTATGTATTTCCTAGGAAAAAGGTCTGTCTATGTCCCTCTGAGTTTAAGGGTAGATTAAGGTCAGAGCAGGTCTCCCCTGAGAGAGCCCTTCTTATTCTGGGTGTGGGCTTTCCACCGGAGCATAGTTGACCCACCAACAGCCACAGTCTTAAAAGAAAATTGACTTTCTCCCCTTCCCAGAAGCCATAAACAGCCTATAGTTCCCAGTTAGGGGTGCGGGATCAAGAGCCCCTCTCCACTCCCGCTAGAATATGGACTGCCTGGATCTATGTGGCCTTGTGCAGGTAACCACAGCTGCCGTGTGTTTATGAGTCCAGAAGACACCGTTTTGGTCTGGTCCCCCCTGACCTTTGGCTCTTATAATTTTTCTGCCCCCTCTTCCTCAACTGTCCCTGTGCATTGTGGGGAAGTGACAAAAGGCTCATTTGTGGCTGGGCAGCCCACTGACACTTCTTCGCTGCACTCTGGCTGGTTGTGAGTTTCTGAATTAAGTACCAGCATGACCAATGCACCATGAGTGCTGCCATCTTCAACCAGGGATGGGCGTGGCCAACCTAAGGTACGAGGACTGCAGAGGATCCATGCTGCTTGTTCTGTCCTTGAAGATCCAGAAAGCAGGCAGACAGGCAGATAGAACGCTCTAGGACTGGCCCCAGTATCAGGTCCAGGGATCTGTGTAGCTCCTGGTGACCCATTTAGAATGAAGTGAGGTCTAGAGAAGCGGCTCAGTGTCTGACGTGTGTGCTGTGCAAGCTTGAGGACCTGAGTTCAGATCCCCAGAACCCAGGGAAAGCTAGGAGCACTGAGTGTCCACAGCCCAGTGTTCCTACCATGTGAGATGGAGGCAGAAACAGGGATCTCTAGAAGCTCACAGTCCAGCTAGCCTGGTATATAAAATAAAAATAAAGGGCAGTAGATGACAGGACTGATCCATTCCCAGTTATCCTGACCTTCACACGCACGCATGACAGGAGCACACCTGCTCTCTCACACATGACTGTGCACACACAAACACATCACACACACGAAAATAGAGTAAAAACGAGACAGTGGGCACGAGCACGACTTGTTACTACAGTGAGAAGGAGAATCGAGATGTCTGAGAAGGAAATCCTGACGGTCTGTTCCTGGATGGGCTTGGCTGCCACAGTGGCTTTCAAGTTCCTGTGGGAAGAGCCTGGGCCTCTTTCTCTGCCTCAGTCCCTACCCCTTAGCCATGGTGAGGTGAGAGGGTGACAGGAGCTCTGGGACAGGTGAGGTATAGCAGTACCTGCATCTCGGAAATGTCTGCATCTCGGAAATGTCTGCATCTCGGAAATGCCTGCATCTCAGAAATGCCTGCATCTCAGAAGTACCTGCATCTCGGAAATGCCTGCATCTCAGAAATGCCTGCATCTCAGAAATGCCTGCATCTCAGAAGTGCCTGCATCTCAGAAGTACCTGCATCTCAGAAGTACCTGCATCTCAGAAGTACCTGCATCTCAGAAGTACTTGCATCTCAGAAGTACCTGCATCTCAGAAGCACTCGAATCTCAGATAACTTCCCATGTGGCAAACTGTCCCAATCCTCATTCCCCCAACTCTCAGAGCTCCCTGGGAGACCCCTTTCAAACTGCACCTTGGAGAAGCTGGTCTGCAGTGGCCTTTATCCACACTGAGGCCCCAATGGCCTCTCAGTTGCTACCCATGGGGGAGACAGAGACTTGATGGCTGGGCTCTGACATTACTCTTGGGCCACAGGGTGAGCTCACCCCCAAGACATCCAGAGGGAGGGATTTTCAGATGGGCAATCCTGTAAACATGCTGGTGGCACCATACTAGGGAAGATCTGGTCCATTTCTAGGCTCCCCAGTCACAGTCTTTCATCCTTTCTGTAATCTTTGTTAGGTAGGACACACAGGGCATCCATCTGAAACTGGCTTCCTCAGGATGCTATGCTCCCACGGGCCATCTGATTATTTCTGTGTCTATCCACATCTCTTTGTCTCCTCAGCAGGGCTGCACCCTTCCGACTCCATTTTCTCCTTGAAGAAACCTGATGCCTCCTGCAGCCTGGATTGACATTTTATATGATGACTTCTAAATTGCGGCCTTTTAATCTTGAACCTGCTCCTTGACTCTCTCTACTCTACCTGCTACATGAGTGTTTGGTCTCACTGTTTTTTCCCCTGAGGTTGATTTTAGAGAACACAAACCCCTAGGCAACCTAGGCTGAAGGGTACTGACCCAGCACAGATAGGTGCATCAATTTCTTCTCTGAGGTTGCAGGTGTCAGTGGTTAACATGTGTGGCAGAAAACTCAAGAAGGACAGAACCTAGGACAAGGACTGGGGAGCTGTTGAGCATCTCTGGTTGGTGACCCCATTATGGCTCTCAAGGCCCACTGGCAGTTCCTCCTAGTATTTGATCCTGAGTGAAACCATAGGATCAAAGCCCCAGGCTGAGAAGCTCCACACCAAACTCCTCTATCCAGCAGCTCCTCCATCACTGTCCATGGTAGAAGGCCATTTAAGCGGCGACTACAAAGGTCTTTGGCACAGTGCCATCAAAAGCTGTAGACTTTTTGAGTGTCTTCTCTGAGAAATGCAGGCAGTGCACCATGACCATTGCATAGAGATTAAATGTAAAATATTCATGAACAGAAGTAGCAGAGAGGACTCAGGCAGAAGGAAGTGTCTGGCTCCAAGAATCAGAGAGAATTTAAAATGCCCCCCAAGGACTTCCGACAGGCGTTAGCTAGATCCGGGAACTAGAGTGGGGATTAACAAGATTATTAATAAACACTCAGCAGAGACAGGGCCTGAAATACGTTCCTAACAGCAATCCATGTCTCTACAACCATTCAAACAAATCCTCCAAAGGCTGCAGAGAAGATTAATAGCTCGGGCTATAGGCTAATGGCCAGCACAACATCAACACAGCCAGAGGAAGCAAAAGAGCCAGAAGCATTCTTAGAGTTAGTGTGGTCCAGCAATTTTCATTAACCTGTATTCCCAGAACCCTGTGCTTTGGGTGGGGCTGGAAATGTAAGTGGGGCATATATGTAGGAATGGTAGTTACAGGGTCCTGGGTTCCCTTCAATCAAAGAAAGCCATTGTTAGTTCACTTCTATATTAACCTTTCTGCAAACTTCGGGTTCGCAAAAGTGTTTTGTTGCTTAAGGAAAAACCCACTAACTACAGCCCTGGGAGATGGCTCAGCGGGTGAAGGTGCTTGCCACTAAGGCTGACAATCCCTGGGACCCACAGAGTGGAAGGCGAGAACCAACTCCTGCAAGTTGTTCTCTGACCTCCACATGTGTGCTGTGGCACCTCCCAGCCCTCACAAATAAAAAAATATAATAAGAATAAAATGTTAAAAATCCACTGATTTAATCCAGTCTAGTCTTTTAAAATGCTTTATGGAAAGTACAGAAAACAGCGCTAGTGAGATCCGGGTACCTTTCTGTGCATGTGCGGGTGTACTCACTATGCTTGTGTGCGTAGAGAGGCTGAAGGGTCCATGTTGAGTGGCTGTTCCTATTGCTTCTCACTGAATCTGGAGCTCTGCAATTAGGCTAGACTGGCTGGCCAGTGAGCCCCAGAGATCTGCCTGTCTTCACCACTTTGTTCCCCCAGCACTGGGGTTATAGGCACACACTGTCAGGCTCAGCTTTTACATGGGTATGAGGAATCTGAACTCAGGGACATATGCTTGCACAGCAACCATTTTGTCCAAGAGCCATCTCCGTACCCTCTATCCATTTTTTGTTTTTAAAAATAAGGAAAATTGAACTGGGCATGATAGCATACTTCTTTAATCCCAGCCCTTGGGAGGCAGAGGAAGGCAGATCTCTGAGTCTGGTCTACAGAGCAAGTTCCAGGACAGCGAGTGCTACATAGAAACCTTGTCTCAAAACAACAACAACAACAACACAACAACAAAGAAATAAAACAAAAAACCAAAAACCCAAAACCAAGCCAACCAACCAACCAAACGTAAAAGGAAAACTTGGACTGGGAGATGGCTCAGTAGTTAGGAGCACATGCTGTGCTAGAGGACCTGAGTTCAGCTTCCAGCATTCACATCAGCCAGCTCAAGACCACCTGTAACTCCAGCTCCAAGGGACCCAATGTCTTCTTCTTCCCCCGCCCCATAATACATGAACAAATAAATAAAGGTCACCTGGGCCCTGACAGGAACTAAAGGAACCAATGGCCTTGCTAGAAAGGAAGATGCTGAGGAGAGCCTGACCAAGACTTGGAACAGAGATGGCCCTCTGGGAGGCTGCGCCTCCTGTGGGGCCATACATCAGCCTGCATGCAAACCTCCACATTTGTATACCTTCCCTGGGGCTGTATTAACTCTTCAAGGTCTCAGCTGCCTGGCCTTGTCACAGCTGGGGTAGTATAGCAGATAAAGTAAGCTGGGACCCAGGAGACCTATGGTGAGCTGAATAGATCTGGATGAGCAAAAAGTGGGCATGAGGGAAGAAACTCCGTCTTTAAGGCTCATAGGTAAGAGGGAAGGGCCTGGGAAGTGACAGGAGAGAATGCTTTCCTGGATGATCATCTACAGTCTGCTCCAGAAGAACTCTGGATGGCAAAAACAAAGCACATGAGACTTGTTTCGTAGTTCCTTATGCAGATCCATGAGCCTCTGAAACCCCCAATACCCAGTAGACAGTGTGACTGCCTCCCGACTGTTCACACTATACCTCTCTTCCATGGGAAAGGCTTGGGTGGTGTGACCATGCTCTCAGAGCTAAGCGGCTATCTGATGAAGGGAAGACAACCCACCCAACCCCACCCTTTGCCACACGAACCGAAAGGAGATTGCGGTGGCAAAAGGTATAGGCTATGGGGCTTGTGAGATGGTTTAGCAGGCAAAAGTGCTAGCCAAGAAATTCTGACAACCTGAGTTCAATTCTTGGAACCCACAGTGGAAGGAGGGAACCAGCTCCCAAAAGTTGTCCTCTGACTTCCACATGAATACTATAGCACGTATCTACTCTCTGTCTCTCTGTCTCTGTCTCTATGTCTCTCTGTGTCTGTCTCTGTCACACACACACACACACACACACACACACACACACACACACACAGAACAGACTCTGGAGACACTGTCCCTGGGCTCAGATCCCAGCTCAGTCATTTACTAGTGCTGTACTTTGGTTTCTTCAACTATAAATCGAAATGTACGTCAAAGATGTGTGTGAGGACTTATGTCCCACTATAGTAAATGCTGAGCACCACACCTGCATTAACTACAAAGATGTTATCTGTATAAGCGCAATGTTCTCTGGGAGTGTCCAGTAGCCCACAGCTGCAGCTCTAGTACCACACAGCTATCTGTGGGAAGGACTCTCTCCACAGGGTTGGGGAAGGGATTGACTAGGGAGCATTCTGTCTTCTTCCATCATGCTTACATTTTCCTTATTCATAACAACTCTAGTCTAGGTATCACAGAGATAAACAGACAATAGGCCTATCTCCAAGGGGTGTCCAATAACTGCCAATCAATGTAAAATGACATAAAAAGTAGAAGGAGTTGGGTGTGGTCGCGCACGCCTTTAACCCCAACACTAGGGAGGCAGAAGCAGGCAGATATCTATGAGTTCCAGGCCAGTCTTGTCTACAGAGTGAATTCCAGGCCAACCAGGAGTACATAATGAGACCTTGCCTCAAAAGGCAAAAGGAACAGGACAAAGGGAGAGATGGGGAGTGGCCTCAAAACACTGGCTTGGATTGGCAGTTCCTGGGAAGAACATTTAGGAACATTTGCAAAAGTTCAGAAGCCTGCATCTGGCAGAGCACTTTCCAGAGCAGTCAGTTTTGCTATAGCTGAAGTCTGGAAGGGCAGAAGTAAAGAAGTAAAGTGGGCTCAGATCACAGTGGAAGGTGGGTCTTGACTTTGATTTTTTTCTTAGAAGATAATGGGGGAAACAAAATGTAAGCACAGGAGTAACATGAACATATTTGGGATGAAGAACCCTTTATAGCAGCTATATGGGAGACACATGTCGAGAGAATAAGACTGTGGGTAAAGATAATTTGTGCAAAGGAAAGCCAGCAGGGACCTAAACTAAGAAGCAGAAGACAGAGGTATACTCTGAAGACCAAAGTGTACGAGGAAGTGTCTGTATGCCTCTAGCTTTCTGTCTGGAGTATGCAGAAAAAAATACTAATTACTCAGAAGAGCAGCAGAGGGAGGGCACTGCTGAGGAAAACCAGGTTAGCTCATTTGGAGATATGTTGTGTTTGGGGGTATCTTTTGGGAAACAGATGATATCACCAGTCAGTAGGCTTTGGGGCTCGGGAACTGGGAGAAAGTCTGGTCATGACTGAAGCTTAGGGGAGTATAATCTTCCTGGAGAGAATGGACAGAATGGAAAAGGTAAGAATCTGGGGTGAAGCCTCAAGGAGCAGACATCTCAGGGAACACGTGGAGGAGAGTGAGTTGGAGCAGCAGAATGAGGTAGGAACAGAAGTGGGAAGCTGTAAAGTTTCAAGTGCCCCAAAGAGAAACTTGGTCCACAAGATAAAGATGAAATTTAGAAACAAAGACATCCTAGGCAGCCCTGGACACAGTTTCAGTTGAAGTACAGGAACAGAGACCAGATTACAAGGGGTTTGGAGGGAACAGGACAGTGGGAAGTTGAGGCAGTGGGTAGATATTTCAAGGAGCTGCATGGAAGAAGGAAGAAACAAGAATGGATGACAGCCACGGGAAACTTCAAAGCTGTAGGAGTTCTTTAGGGCTGGGGACACATGGCCACTGTCCTACACTAAAAGGAAAGAGTTAGGTATATAAAAGGAGACTGTCATGGGGCACATCGAGGAGTCTGGAGCAGACAGCTAGACCTTCAACTAGAAGAGGGAGGCTCTTTACAGAAAGGCCAGGGAGGTGCTGATGTGGGGAGATGCAGACAATTCGGGGTCAGAAAGGTCAGCGGAAAGTTGAGGGAGTTCATCCCAAAGGCTTTGTCAGGAAAAGGAAGAGGTGAGCACCCAGGAGTTGGAGAGGGTGCTGGCGGCTGGTGGGAGTGGACAGTCATGCTGATGATACTTCACCTTTCCGCAGCATGATCCAGCCTCGGGGATGAAAGGCGCTCTCCGAGGTGCTGAACAATGCTGCTTATGTTTTGTGTACTGAGAGTGGTTGGTTCAGGTACAGGAAGTACTCAATTTTGGTTTCCCCACAGGGGAACGTAACCTCTGTCTTCATTTCCAAGCAGCAATTCTCAGGAAGAAGGTAACTGAAATGGACTTCGAATGAAGTAAGACGCACACAGCAGCAGCATCTGACCTTTCTTCACAGAGCACATAATGAATTTCCCTCCAGTTTCAGAGGGAGCTGGAGAAGGAGGTTCTGAGCTGGGAATGCTAAATGGATGCCTCTGGAATAGAGTCATGTAACCCTGGGTGAAATCAGAAAGGAAGAGAGACAAAATATCAGGACGTTGTAGTCAGCAAAGATAATGCTGATAAGAAATAGAAAATCAGGGGAGGCCTTGGCTCAGGCCACTCTCTGGCAGGTAGGTATATTGATGGGAGAGGGCCAGCTCTGTCCTTGTCACAATTTGTCCAGAGGGCAGCTCACCAGTTACCTGTGGCTTTAGTACTCTTGCTCAGGTCTATACCTGTCCACCCAAAAACTCTTGGCAGTGTGTAGAACTAGAAATACTAAGGTATGATTAAGAGAGAGAGCTAGCAAAAAACACATTAGCTTCACTAGTGTCCACCCCTGGAGAGAAGCCTTATCTCCTGTTTTTGCTCCATCTCCCCTCCAGAGCCAAGTAACTGGCTGGGACTTCTATCCTCCGGGGACATAGGAAGGTCTTTAGGGACCCCATTTATAGGGAAAGACAGACTTCTCGTGGGTAAGGTCTCCAAAGAAGAGCTGGAGGGAATATCAGGGAGACACAAGGTAGACAATCTCTGATGTTTGGAGCTCTTACAAAGATCAGGGGAACAGAAAGGCTGGAGGCTTACAAAGCCCCAGTCTGGGGTGAGGGCAGAGAGTCCCTGCTCAAGGAGCCTTCTCTTACTAGTTCAACTCCAGTCTCCTGCGTTTTTCCTCTAATAAAACACTCAATTCAAACAAGATCAACACATTGTCCATTCTGTCCAGTGTGGGCACACAACGGCAGGGGAATGCAGGAGGAAGTACACACTACACTTGTGCAGAGCACTTGGGGGTAAAGACACACATGCATTCATGTACACAGGCATGTATTCATGCTCACATGCACTCACAAAGGATTCTCATGTTAGATCTGAGGTCTAGGAACTCAGGTTGTTCATGTAAGTAAGAGTGGGTTTTTTGTTTTGTTTTTGTTTTCTTTTCTTCCTCCCTCACTCCCTCCACCCATCTCTTCCTTCCTTCCTTCCTTCCTTCCTTCCTTCCTTCCTTCCTTCCTTCCTTCCTTCCTTCCTTCCTTCCATGTGCATGGGTGTTTGGCTTGCATCTAATCTATGAACCACATTTGTGCCTGATGTCTGCAGAGGCCAGAAAAGGGCATCGGATTTCCTAGGATTGGAGTTACAGACAGTTGCTGAGTCACTATGTGGGTGCTGAGACTCAAACCCGGGTCCTCTGGAAGAGTAGCCAGTGCTTTTAATCACTGAGCCATCTCTCCAGCCCCAATGCTCAGTTTTTTAAAAATTACCTTTATTTCACCACTTTGAGATAGTGTCTGTTACTAGTCTAGTGTACTGGTCTTTTGTGCCTACTACAGCTGGTAGGCAGCGCTCTGGAGTTTCCTCTTCTTTTCAAGCTGGAAGAGGGCACAGGATGGGCTAATTCTGTGTGCTCCCACCTCTCTGGATATATGCTTGGACCAGACAGAGCCAGCCATGTCCTTGAGAACTGGCAAGTGGGATTAATAGAGAATGCCTGTGGCCAGCGGGAAGGGGAGATGGGAAGAGCTGCCCAGGCCAGGCTCTGGCTCCAGAGCTGCCCTACCCTTGAACACTTCACTGCAAAACCATAGTGTTGGGGTGAGGGGTGTTGCTTTGTGGTAGAGTACTCAGCATGCACAGAGTCCTGAGTTCAATCCTCAATACCACAAATAGGAGGAAAAAGAAAGCCCTAAAGGAATTCTAGTGCCCTTTAGACTAGTCCCTTGTTTTAGGTAAAATAACTCCAGTTGAATTTTGTTTCTATAACCAGAAAGCACAAACTAATATACATGCATAGCACATTCAAAGGAAAACATGGATGGGCTGGACTGCTCAGTGGTCAAGCATGTTTGCTGTTCTTGCAGAAGACCAGAGTTTGGTTCCCGGCACCCACATTCATTGGTGACTCACTAATGTGTGTAACTCCAGCTCCTGGGGATGCAACACCCTCTTCCATCCTCCACAGGCATATGGATGCACGTGTATGCCCATGTACACACACACTAAAAAACCCAAAAGAGAAGCATGGGGTGTCTTCTACTCTGATCACCGTATTACTATTGTTTTACTGAGACAGGCTGCCACCAAACTAGGCTCCTACTTCCGTTTCTGGCAGCAGCACTGTGCCAGGCCTATTCTGTATTTTATCTTATTTTATTTTAGTTATTGGTTTATTCAGACAGGTTCTCACCATGTATCTTAGACTAGCCTGAACCTTACTCTGTAGCCCAGGCTGGCCTCAAACCCATGATCCACTTATGTCTGCCTACAGCATGCTGGAATTACTGGCATGTGCTGCCACATCTGGCTTATTCTGTATTTTTAACAGTCAGTATCAGGGGGCTGGAGAGATGGTCCCATGGGTGAAAGGCTTGTTGTGCAAGTGTGAAAACCTAAGGTGGGATCTCCAGTACCCACATGAAATGCAAGACATGGCAGCATACGCCTGTAACCAAGCCCTGGCAAGGAAAGACTGGGGGTTCTGAGGGCTTTCTGGTCAAACAGTGAGATCCAGGCTCAGTGCAGTGACCTTGTCTCAAAAAATATGGTGAAGAGTGACAGAAGACACTTGACATCAACCTCCAGCATCCACACGCTTGGTCATGCACACATGTTCATATATGTGTACAAATACACATACAACACACACACGTTAGTACTGCAACGTAATTAGTTCTCCATACTCTAAAATTGCCTTTGCTGCTATCAGTTTAATGGCTGCACAAACACCCACAGGGAGAGATACAATAACTCTGTAATCCTTCAGGTTGGCATTCAGGATGTTTGCAGGTTTTCACTATTGCCAATGATGCCACACTAAAATCCATTTGGAACCATTTCACAAATAAAATTACAAAGTCAAAAGCATGCATGTTTTTAAGATTCTTGATATATATATTACAAACCGTTTCCCCAAAGGATTGTTCCAATTTACAATGCTCCTAGTCATGAATGAGAATATGGTTGGTTTTTAATATTTTATTTCACACTGTGTGGCAGGGAATTCCAGGCCACCAAACCTATCCATCATCTTCTGAGAGCTCCCGCTCTCGTCTTCCTGCTCCCCTCTGGGGAATCTTCTCTCAAAGAATAGAATTCCCCCGGGGATCACCCACCCGACAAAATATTCCTACCTCGAGACTACCAATGGGGGACAAAAGGAGGGCAGGTTTGTCATATCGAAGTTTGGGGAGCCCTAAGTGGCTCACCAGTACTGCCTGGTAGCTGGTCATAACACTTGCCATGCTCAGTGGGTCCTGCTCATGTCAGTACCCAGCTATGGGAACCATGGAGATGGCAGAGCCAGGAGGCCAACCTCACAAAGCGTCTCCTTTGCTTTCAGACTATGGCCAGGAGAACTAAGCAGACTGACCTGGTCATTACTGAAGCTTGTGTGGCAGTTCCTACATTAAAATTAAAAAAAAATTGTGTATGTGCGTGTATGATGTGTGAGTGCACACACATGGAGGTCAGACTTTGTGGAACTGGTTCTCTCTTTTTACCTTGATGTGGGATCTGAGGATTAAACTCAGGTCAAGGGGCTCATGTCACAAGCACCATTACCCACTGAGTCATCTCACCTGCCACATTTTCTCTTTTTTCTTCTTTTCTTTTTTTAAATTAAAAAAAAATATGTGTATGGATATTTTGCCTGCATGAGTGTCTGCATCCCACATGTGTGCCTGGTACCCAGGGAGGCCAGAGGAGGGCAACAGATTCCCTGAAACTAGAACAACAGATGGTTGTGAGCAGCTGTGTGGGTGCTCGGAACTGGACCTTGGACCTCTAGAAGAACAGCCACTGCTCTTAACTACGGAGCCATTTCTCCAGCCTCTTTTTTTCTTTCTTTCTTTCTTTCTTTCTTTCTTTCTTTCTTTCTTTCTTTCTTTCTTTCTTTCTTTTTTTTTTTTTTGAGACAGGGTCCCATGTATCCCATGCTGGCCTCAAACTCACTGTGCAGTTAAGAATGGCCTTGAACTTCTGGTGCTCACGCCTTTCCCTGCCAAGTACTTGAATTACAGCCATGCACGACCATGCTCAGGTCTTTTACATATTAGTTTTCAGCTCTAGGGTGGATACTTGAAAGAAATGCAAAGTATGGGGCCATGGGGGGTTACTTTTATTTATTTTTGTATGTTTTCCATGCATGAATGTATGTGTGTAGCCACACATATGTGTGCAGGTGGGGGTACACTTGTGTGCACATACATGTGGAGTCTAGAAGTTGACATCAGGTGATCACTTTCCACCTTATACATGGAGGAAGGGTCTTTAGCTAAGCCTATAGCTCACCAACTCAGCTAGTTTAGGTAGCCAGTTTTGCTGGGAGTTGCTTGTTTCCACCTCCCAAGTTGTGGCATTACAGGCCTTTGTGTCATTCATGTGGGTGCTGGAGACACAACTCAGGACCTTATGCCTGTGTAGCAAGCACTTTGCCCACTGAGCCGCCTCCTCAGCCAGCCAGTGTCTTTTAAAGATCTAGCACCCATTCTTCATAGTCAGGCTGTCTGTCTTCCAGATGATTCTCAGATACTCATTCTCTCCTACTGGAGTGAAGCCGTTTCATGCAGCAACATGAGCGTTACCATCTCAGAGCATCTGAGATGACCTTCACAAGACCCACAGGAGATATGGGAGTCTAGTAACACTCCCTCATGGAGGGAGAAGAGAGGTATGATGCTCCTCAGGCCCTAACCCTTCCCAATGCCACCCCACAACACCATTCCCAAGATTCTAATCACCAGTCTATGAGGAAACAACTGGGATGGGATGCTTCAGTGGTGCAGCTGCCTGGGACCCACCCAAGTTCTTGGAATCCCAATTAAGGCCCTGGTTCACCATGTTGGACATTGGTGTGTCAGTGCCTTCTCTAGGTGGGGTATATAGACATTTGTGTCTCCCCGGGGAAAAAAATCATGCAACACTCACTAGAAACCTGGGACCAAAGAGTCCTTGTTTGAGAGATGGGACAAATGCTTGAGTTCAGCAGCTTTCGTTTGGGGGAAGCTTGGGTACAAAGGCCAGAAGGTAAGGTCCAGGAGCATAAAGCTCTTGGTTCCTTCTGGGAAGCCTAGTTTGCCTTAGCCCTGACCTTCATCCCTGCCCACGTGTTAAGGAGGCTCCTTCCTCGCCTTGGACCAGCGTATGCGCTCCTATGACCTACAAGGTCTCTGAATTCTATTTATCCCCACCCACCTCATTTCAACCTTTTTAGAGAAAGGTGATCTCATTTAATTAAAGAAGTATAGTTCTTCTTTATAGAACTTCTTAACAAAGTTCCTTTAAAAAAAAGATCAACAATGGGTTAAAATGGCAAATGTTATGCTATGTATACTTAAACACACGCACACACACGCACACACATGCACACACAAGTCACCAGCAGGACCTAGACAGGAGAAAATGGTGTCAGGGTGGGCAGTAAGGGAATAAATAGTCCTCTATCTTTAAAGTTCAGATACAGACTTTTGGGAGAATGAAGCTTTTCATAGAAGGGAAATGATTCTAAGTCCTAGAGAGCTGGAGGGGACTTGGGGTTTGGAGATGAGAATATCTTTCCATTTCCTTCCAGGATGTGGATTCTGGTTCTTCAAGGTAAGGCAAGAGGTACACACAAAAGGCACTGCCCTGAAACTGGCACATGGGGGGTGGGCTTGGGATTGGTCATAGGCAGGTGGTATTGAAGCCAAAGCAGGAGAAATGCCAGCAGACACTGGCATGTGTCTGGGCAGAATCATGTGAGGATGCTCACTTGGAGCTTGGCCCTAAATCTCACTAAAGGGGATTATTTATTTTCCAGAGCTGAGGACTGAACCCAGGGCTGTGAGCTTGCTAGGTGAGCGCTCTACCACTGAGCTAAATCCCCAACCTTAAAGGGGATTTGTTGTTGTTGACTTTCTCTCTCTTCTCCTCTTCCTCCTTCTTGACAGTGTCTTGCTGTGTAAGACTTGGCCTTGGACTCCTAGTAAACCTCCTGCCTCAGCTTCATGAGTGCTGAGATTATAGGCATGTGCCATTTTGCTTCATATGGTTCAGTTACTTAAGAAGTGAGCCTGGCCTGCTCTGGTTCATGAATCTTGGTCTGACTTCCAAGGACTAAAAGCAATAGTCTGATAGAATCCATGGGGTGCCTGCCCAGAGCAGCCACTCCTGCCCCCTCCTGCAGCAATGGAAGAATAAGGAGCCGCTTGTCTACAATGGACAGTAAAGTTGAAAGGATGGGATCAATGGGTTCTCTGTGGTGCCTCCTAGCCCTGTCCTTGCTTTCCTTTATGCCTGTTCTAACTTTCTAATGCTCATTACACCTGGCAGATAGATACCATCTTTTACTCATAAAGACACTTACAGCTCTAAAGCTTAACTCTGGCCAAATGTTCTATTATTGTTGTTGTTATTATTACTATTATTATTTCTTCTTCTGTCCCTCATTTCTTTTTTTCCAAAAATTATTTATTTTTATTTTATGTGCTTTGGTGTTTTGCCATGGTATTGGGTCCCCTGGAAGTGGAATTATAGACAGCTGTGAGCTGCCATACGGGTGCTGGGAATTGAACCCGGGTCCTCTGGAAGAGCAGTCAGTACTCTTAATCACTGAGCCATCTCTCTAGCCCCCCATCCCTCATTTCAATGACTGTTTAAGAATGTGATATTTCCTGAACAACAGCAATGGGCAGGGCATGCTATCTGCTGGGGCAACAAGACTGAGCCCTGGTTTTTGACATGGAGATGATTTATTGACTTATTCCTTTCTTTCTGTTCATTCTTTTCTCTCTCCTTCCCTCCCTTCTCTGCTATCCTGTGTTTGTGGTGCTGGGAATCAGACTCAGGGCCCTGGACATACTAGGTAAGCACTCTAAGAATACTTCAGAGGTGGGGTGAGAGCCAGGCATGGTGGGGCACACCTTTAATCCCAGCACTAGAGAGGCAGAGGCAGAGGGATCTCTGTGAATTCAAGGCCAGCCTGGTCTACAGAGCTAGTTCTAGGACAGCGAGGGTTATATATTAGTAGCTAGTTACGCATCTCTCAAGGAAAATAATCAACTGCCTAAGTAGATTGTTTGTCCTGGGGTCTCTGCTAAAGGGTCTCCTCAGACTGAAGGTGGATTGTAGCTGAGTCTGGCTCACCCATCACTCCCTGCCTGATGTTCTGACACTGACTGAATGACTCAGGGGTACAAACTCATGCCCAAGGCACCCACAGGGAAGAAATCGTGAGAGAAAAACAACATGTGCAATCCCTAAGCCTTGTACAGTTAACCCACATCTCAGAGGATGCCTGTGCCCTGGTCTCATTCCTCTACCACAGTCCCACCCCATCTATGCAGAATTCACCTCTTCTAGATAGATTTGGCACCCCCATGCAGTCCACATCCCTGTTCTCCTAGGCCAGCAACAAAAATACGTGCCCAGAAAAAAAAATACGTGTACAGATCACCTGAGGATTGGTGAGGTGCAGAGTCTGATTCAGTAACTATGGACTGCAGCCCAGGGCCCACGTTTCATCCCAGATCCCAGGTGATGGCAATGTTAGTGCAGGGGTTATACTTTTGAATGGCAGGGCTCTAGGCCAGGCCTCCCATATATACACTGTCTCCAGACAGTCTTGCAAAGATTCCTGTATCCCAATCTTACCCTGCACTTAGTGGTAAGAGGAACAATCATTTACAGAGCAGAGGGAGGGACCACTTAAGCTTGTACTGGGGAGGCAGCTTTCCGGCCAGGCCATGTACAGAGTTGTTTAGAACAATTTGTCCCAGGCACAGTTATCCTAGAAGTCAATGCTATTACTACCTAGAAGTTACTATTACTACATTACTATATGGCTACCTAACCCTAACCCTAACCCTAACCCTTGGATGGGGTCAGCACAGACTGCAGTAGTAGCCTGGGAAGCCAGGACAGACATAGAAACAGTAATTCAATTTTCCCAGAACCTGGGACACCTGCTCCAGCAATTATAAATAACCACACGGAGGCTCAGCCTGGGAACCTATGCTCTGGTAATCATAATTTCTTACTTTTCAAACCCTCAATGATACCCTTCTGACACACAAAACAAACAACAAACAAACAAAGGTAATAAAACAATCACGACTTTACTAATTTGTCTTCAGATGTAGTGATGAATTCAGTAAACAACATTTCCCCAGTATGGCCAGAGAAATTTAGACCATGCAGCTAAAGCTAGGGTTACATCTTTGTCCTTCTGTTCCTTCATCTAGACACTGGATCACGAGTGAATGGGAAGACACTGGGGTGAGGGAACACTGGGGTGAGGGAACACTGGGGTGAGGGAAGGCAGGCTTGAGCTATGGTAGAGGACTGGCAATCTCACTGAGGCTGAATTCCTCCCAAAACCTTGACCTTGGGGAGCAAATGCATTTGGGGAAATAATCATGTCTTGGACATGAACAGCTTGTATTTGCTATTTATAAAAATTGGCCTGTAAGTACTTCCCAAGTTGAATGAATGTATTATGACATTTGATGCTTTTGAAATAACTCAATAATCTGAAGACTTTCTGCTATGAGAGGAATGCTTGTTCTGTAGAATTAAATCTTGGTTATAATTAGGAAGGAGACTCCAAAAGTTACTATGTTCCCTGGCAGGGAAACAATACTTTCTCTCTACCCACTCTACAACCTGGTTTTAGTGAGAACTCTGGTTAGGAGACCTTCACATCTGGGTTTCAAGGAAGCACAGAATATTTATTTCCAAGAGTACTTTGGTTTTTAAACATACAATATAAGTGTGGTACCCAGTACCTGGAATCCCAGCGTTGGAGAGGCTGAGACAGGAGGATAGCAGCCTAGGCTACAGAGTGAGACCCTGTCTCAAGAATACCATAAAAACAGGCTGGCGAGATTGCTAAGTGGTTAGAGCACTAGCGTCTTCTTCTGGCCTTGATGGGCACTGCATACACATGGTACACAGACATACACATAGGTAAAACATCCATACACACAAAATAAAAATTTAAAAATCTTAAAAAAGACCGTAGGAGCCTATCTTTTACATGTTATGGTTTCCATTCTTTCCTTGCCCCGTCTCTCTTGACCCCAGAGAAAACCTTTTGAGCACACTGTTACTAGTGCTTTTGTGTGATTCAGTGCTCCAGAGAGCAATTGTCAGCTTGTTACATCTAGGTCCATTAAGACAGCTTCTCTCTTTATGGAAAGAAGAAATGATTATTTATGGAGAGAACCCCAAGCCCTGGGTGCCTGCCTACAGTAGACCCTGGGGCGCCCCAGATTCTGAGAGGGTTTCACACCCCCACTCTGACTACTCTGGCCCAGCTCCAGCCGGCTGCAAATTGTGTGGGTCCAGCTGCTTTGACACACTGATGCTATCAGCCTCGCGGGGCCTGAAGCACACAGATAGGAACAGGCAATGGCGCCGTCTCATCGTATGTAGTAATGTAATTTAGTTTCTGAAATCCAAGTACAAAATATCTTGAAAGCTGATTTTTTTCCATCCACCTCAGGAGGGGGTGGGAGTGGCATGGAATTCCCAGAGAGCCATCTGAATAGCAAAATGGCTTCTGTTGTGTGTTAATAAACAGTTCAAAGCAATGGAAAAACATGCGGAGAGGATCTGCAGGGAAGGTAAGTGCCTGGCATGTCTTGCCTCTTTCCTTCCTCAGTGTTGTGCTGCTATGGAGGTCCATCCAAGCTAGGACTAGGGACTCTTCCACAGCGTGCTGTGCCAGCGCAGGAACAGGCCCTCATCCGCCTCAGGACCATGCACAGCAGTTTGCGTGGAGTGACGGCTCAGATGGGGCTGAGACGGTGGGCGGCTAAGGACCAGGGCTCGCTTTCCCGTTAGCCCCTGGACCTCTCTTCCCTGGGCCTGCTGCACTTTGTGCCACTAGCCTTATCCCAATGGGGCACCCCGATGGCACCCCGATTGCTCCCACCTCATACTCCTCTTCTTAGAGCTCTCATCATCAGCCTTGATTAATATGTTGTCTCTAAGAAGCTTCCCATGGGAGCCAGGCTAGGTTAGACAATCTGTAATTCTGGAATTCTCACAATTCCCTCCCTCCTCAGTTTTTCATGCACTTAAATTTTTTAAAGATTTATGTATTTATTATGTATACAGTATTCTGCCTGCATGTATGTCTGCACACCAGAAGAGGGCACCAGATCTCATTACAGCTGGTTGTGAACCACCATGTGGTTGCTGGGAATTGAACTCAGGACCTCTGGAAGAGCAGGCTGCTCTTAACATCTGAGCCATCTCTCCAGCCTGCACTTAACAATTTTTTTAAGTGATTATTTGTACCAGTTGTTTAATAAATGTTCCTGAAAGTGTGGACTGTGTCTTTCTCCATAGCGTCTTCCCAGTGTCTAGAACAGAGAATCATGGGCTGTAATCTGATAGCAGACAAACAATTCAAGGGTCTATTTGTAAGATAGGTGGCAAAGGCTGGTAGCCAGGGCCTGGACTAGTGGTGATCCTAGACAAATGTTGCAACTGTGTATCCTTTTAGGGCTTTTCTTAGAGCTAAGAGCTGAATAACTGCCTCCCAGAAGTTAATTTGGAAAACAGATACATCAGGAGGCCCCAAACATTCACACATCTGCAGGCTTGGCATAGTCTGTCCTGCCTCCGCCCAGAAAGGGGCTGGAGAGATGTCTTAGTGGTTAAGAGCGCTAACTGCTTTTCTGAAGGACCTGGGTTCAATTCCCAGCACCCACATGGTGGCTCACAATCATCTGATACTCCAGTACCATGGGATTCGATATCTTCTCTGGCCTCCTGGGGCACCAGATATGCATATGGTGTACAGATATACAGGCAGATAAAACACTCATATACACAAAATTAAAAGTTAAAGACCCTTATAGATATGGCCAAGTTAGCAATTTAGCTCCAGATCAACTTCTCACTGTACCAACCACCAACAGAACAGGCAGAGACTATTTGTTTACAATTATTTACTCTCACAATCTAACAATTGAGGCTCTTTTTGTTTGTTTGCTTGAAGCACGGTTTCACGGAGCTCAAGCTAGCCTTCTGATCCTCCTGTCTCTACCTCCCAAGTGCTGGGATTACAGATTGTGCTGCCATACCTGACTTAGTCTCAATTCTTGTTGAGTTTTAGAGGAGAGGACAACCAGCTTGAAATCAAAGCCACCAACAACCCTTGAAGGGAAACAGGTCGGCTGCTTTGATCTGTCTATTCACGGTGCTTTTGAAAAACCCAGGGTTCCAACCAGGCTCATGAGCCAGGCAGGGGACCTCTTGGGAGTTCAACACTAGGTCAGGAAGGCTAAGCAGAAAAATTCGAGACCCTCCAGGACAGTAAACACATGCTCTGGTTGTGGGTTCCTGCTTGCTGTGAACAGCAGTGACTGAGGTCTGACAGGTCTCTTCACCCCCGACAGCCCAGGCCTGCTTGGCTTCTGGCCCAGAGTTCCAGAAAGAGCCCCAGGGCAGAGTAAATGAGTTGTCCCAGGTCAATGCCAGATGGAAGCCTTGGGATTAGAATTCATGGCCTTTCTTTCCAGCCAGCTGCTTCCTCCCTTGAGTCCTGTGCGGATTCTTCTCAACGCTCAGGGTTGTATTCGATTTAGTAAGGTTTGTGGTCACATAATCACAGCTCCTAAATTAAACAATCAGCACGGAGCATCCACCATGAGGAAGGAAAACAGGGCGCCTTTGCCCCTGAGAACAGATGGAGAGCGAGCTCTGGCTGAGGTTAAGATTGTTTTACTCCAACGAAAACCAATACAAACAAATCTCTTGGGATCGGGCAGGGTCCTCATCTGCTCTTCTTTCTTCTCTATGAATACTTGTTGAAAGAGCCTGTGCTTAGCCTCATGTAAGAGCCTCTTGGAAACTGGAATGTGCAGTTTCCAAAAGCAAAGTGGGGCAGGCTGAGGGACAGCCCAGGTCCAGGGCCACTGAACATTTTCTTTTCACTAATCATCAGTTACTACGGTGCCAGTGGCTCCATCTGCAGGAGCGCTACCTACAAGCACTTCAGCTGGGGTGACAGCAGCCTTAGTCACTCCTGCCTAATGGCCACCAGGTCCACCCATGTCTCAGCAAACAGCAAATGCTCTTTCCCTACCCTTCCGGCCCCACTGTGGCTGCTTGGAGCTAGGAGTGTGAGCTAGGCTGCATGTGTTTGGCTGCTGGGTAGAGTATACTATGTCAATAACTAGGGCAGTTTCTCTGACCAGTACATTCATTGAGGTATATGGCAGGCAGTGACCGTGGGTGTAAAAGATCCCTCACTAAAGGATCCAGGAACCTATGAGTGTTGAAGAAAACAAGGTCTCAGGAGGAAAGTGTCTTGCACAGGGCCAGAGCATGACTGGTTGGGAGGAATGGCCCTGGAGCATCTTTGCTTGGCCTCAATCCAGGTGGATTTATGTTCTTTCCTCCTTTGTTGGCTCATTCACTTGGCTGTAGGAGAGAGCTGGAGGCAGAAGAGGAACTTTCTACTAGAAAATCCAAGCCCTGTAAATGGTTGGGACTCTACTGCCCTTTCACACACTCATACTCCCTCAGTGTCATTTGGAGAATCGTAGAGGACCCCTTTCCATGATAGTGCTCAACCAAAGTTCCACCTGTGGGCCTGGGGCCACGTACACGGCTCCAGTGGGAATGGGCAGTCAGGGAGCTCCCAGACCCACTGTTCATTTCTGCTTCTACTTGCCAGACAAGCTCCTCCCATTTACGTCAATGCCCATGCCCTACAACAAAGTCTTTAAATCAGACGTGTTCTCATTGCCAGGCTGAAGTTACGGTGGTAGCCAAGGAAGGCTCTTTCGCCAGGCTTTGAAAAATGCTCAGTATCTCTCTTAGTGCCCCTCCCTCCTGCTCTGGTCCAAGAGGAGGGTACCAGGGATGTTAGGAGACAGAGGATCTTTGCTCCCCCACTCCCACAGAGTCCTATAGCCTTGAGGTATTTTGGTGTCAGAGCCTGCCCATGGACAGCTCAGGAGATGGCATGGTGTCTCTAAAACTTACTTCACTTTGAGAGGGGTGGTGATCTCAAGAGAGTTCAGTCAGGCTGGATGTGCGTTAGGGAAGGCAGGAAAGGTGCTGAGGCAGAAAGAACCTTTGCACTCACATAGATGGTCGTGGGAAGAGAAGAGGCCAGGCCCTTGAAGTGAGTGGAGACTACTCAAATTAGAATACCCACAGCACCTTGATAATGTGGGTATCCCACTCGGGAGGCAGAGGCAGGTGCATCTCTGAGTTCGAGGCCAGCCTGATCTACAGAGTGAGTTCCAAGACCGCCAGAACTACACAGAGAAACCTTGTCTCTAAAAAAACCAAAATAAATGAATGAATGAATGAATGAATGAATGAATAAAGTGGGTCTCCAGGGTTTCCAGTTTTAGCCAGGAGAAGCAGGGCGCCTTTGGGAGCTATCCAGCGTTCTGAATCACCTCTCCTGAGCACGTGGGTGGATCTGGACAAGGCCTGCCTACTGGGTAGTGGTGACCTTAAATGCCACCAGTTCGTCTCTGCCCATGGCTGACACCAGCTGCCTGCTTGGTCCATGGCCTGCACGCCTGAAGTTGCTCCAGAATGACTCCAATCGCTCATGGCTAAAGCCTGGGCTTCACGCCAGAAGCTTGACTCTCTGGCCAGATTTTTCAAAAAGAGGTAAGATTCAGAATCTTAGCATGTCTGCAAAAGAAAAAGAAAAAATGTCCCCAGTCTCTCTGAAAGTTCAGGACCAAACAAACCTTGTCCAAGGACAAGGTAGCCATAAGGAAGGGAGAAAATTATTTGTGTGGTATTCTTGAGATCCTCTCCTTACTCTCCCTCCATGACTACTACACACATGCAGACACACAGACACACAGACACACACACACAGACACAGACACAGACACACACACACACACACACAGAGCGAGCACATAAACTCTCCATTGTGTCCCTGCAGAGGAGGTAGTCTTTCTCTGCACTTAGCTGATGCGCCTGCTTTGTTCTCGTCTTAGATGTTACAGGAAGTTGGCAGAAGTACCTAAGCTTAAATAACATGATATACTTTCCTAAATTCAAAAGGAATATAGTCTCTTAAAAAGTCCACATAAGGCCAGGCGGTGGTGGCGCACACCTTTAATCCCAGCACTCGGGAGGCAGAGCCAGGTGGATCTCTGTGAGTTCGAGGCCAGCCTGGGCTACCAAGTGAGTTCCAGGAAAGGCGCAAAGCTACACAGAGAAACCCTGTCTCGAAAAAAAAAGAAAAAAAAAGTCCACATAAGAAGAAAGGAGAAAAACATTACATTTAATCCCACCATCTAGAGCAGTAGTTCTCAACCTGTGGGTCCCAAACCCTTTCACAGAGCTTAAGAACACCAGAAAACACAGATATTTAGACTACGATTCATAACAGTAGCAAAATTACAGTTATGAAATAGCAATGAAAATAATTGTATGTTTGGGGGTCATCACAACAGGAGGGACTGTATTAATAGGGTTGCAGCATTAGGAAGGTTGAGAACCGCTAGTCTAGAGCTACCCACTGTTAGTCTCCTGGGAGACACATTCATTTGTGTCAGGAGTAGGGAGTGTAGTGTAATGCTTAAAACAAATGGTTTTGAATTGAATCCTATTTCTGCCATTACTTATCTGTGTGGTTTCCTCCGCAGATGGGGCTGGGGCAGGGCCTGGTGCAGGCCAGGGAGGTTCTCTGCCACTGCATCTCTCCAAGTCCTATTTATGTGAACTTCACCAAGTTTCTAACCACTCTGGCTCTCCATTTTCACCTTTAACGTGAGGAATGTCGCAGTGCCTGTCTCAGAAGGTTGTGTGGAGGATTAACAGATAATACTCAGAATGTGTTTACCGCAGTCTCTGCCACATGGTAAGCAGTTGGTAAAGCATGTGCATGGTAGGTGTGTGTTTATCACACACATACATGTGCACAGAGAAACCACTCTGTATGCTGTTTAGTGCCCATTTCAAAACCAGGTTATTTTCCATCTCAAGTACAAGCAGCATAGGGAATGGATAAGTCTAGCCTATTTCATTTCCTGTCCAGTCTGACTTTCTAGTCCACAGGGGATGACCTAGGACTTGGGTAACGAACTAGCCTCTCAGCTAAGAAATGAAAGAAACAGTCCTTAGTACACACTCTAGCTTTTAGCCTGAGTTTGACCACAGCCAGGTAGTAGGAGCGTCTCCTCTTCTTGAGCTTTGGGGCCCAGCCCTTTGGCTCATTTGCTCTGGACACCATTTCTTTCTTTCTCTCTCTCTTTCTTTCTTTCTTTCTTTCTTTTCTGGACACCTTTTCTTTCTTTCTTTCTTTCTTTCTTTCTTTCTTTCTTTCTTTCTTTCTTTCTTTCTTTTCTTTCTTTTCTTCCTTCCTTCCTTCCTTCCCTTCTTCTTCCTCCTCCTCCTCCTCCTCCTCCTCCTCCTCCTCCTCCTCCTCCTCCTCCTTGAGACAGGGTTTCTCTGTGTAGTTTTGGTGCCTGTCCTGGATCTCGCTTTGTAGACCAGGCTGGCCTCGAATTCACAGAGATCCACCTGCCTCTGCCTCCCGAGTTCTGGGATTAAAGGTGTGCGCCACCACCGCCTGGCTGGACACCACTTCTTGCCTCTCTGTTTAGAAGCATCCATTCTTTCTTTTCTCTAGATTTTTAACCCCCACGAGACAGGGTTTCTCTGTGTAGCCCTGACTGTCCTGGAATTCACTCTGTAGACCAGGCTGGCCTCAAACTCACAGAAATCCTCCTGCCTCTGCCTCCTGAGTGCTGGGATGTGCCACCATGCCTGACTCCCTAGGAGCTTCTTCTATGAGTAGATCTACCTCTGGGCAAATGCTTCTGCACTCTGAGTCCCAGCACCTTGACTCCTGTCTCCACCTCCCCTCCCCTCTCCTTGTCTTCTCTCACCTCTCTTAGAAAATGATTTACTTCCTTTCGAGTGCTGGGATTAAAGGCAGATCTCTGTGAGTTCGAGGCCAGCCTGGGCTACCAAGTGAGTTCCAAGAAAGGCACAAAGCTACACAGAGAAACCCTGTCTCGAAAAACCAAAAAGAAAAAAAAAAGATTTACTTTTATTGTTTTTAGTTATACCTGTGTGTGTGTGTGTGTGTGTGTGTGTGTGTGTGTGTGTGTGTGTACATGTGAGTATGAGAGCAGGTGCCTATGGAGGCTGGAGGCCAGAGGTCAGAGGCACTGGATCTCCTTGGAGCTGGAGTTACAGGCAGTTGCGAGGTGTCTGATGCGGGTGCTGGGGAATGAACTCAGGTCTTCCATAAGCAGCGTGCTCTAAGCCATCTCCCCAGCCCCTCTGCTAACTCCTGGGGCCAGTGCCCAGCTCCCATTGGCCCTTTCTTCCCTTGCCCCACCGAATGTGAGATTTATTACTGAACATGATTTGGGAGAGTATAGGACAGCAAATGGGACCCCTTGGGAGTGCAGGGCCTGCCACTGGTCTAGGGACCACAACTGGGAATATAGTTTACTCCACAGTCATTAGGGACGGGCTGCTTTTCAGCCACTATGTCTTCAAGCTCATCTGGATTAACCCTGAAGCAAGGCCTCAGTCACATGTTCCTTATTTTGCAGTTTGGTGAAGACAGATGTGATGACCTGGCCACTGTGCCCTGGGCCTTCCTGTCCGAAGCCTACACCGGGGAAAGCATTGAGACCAGATACATGACTAGGCAGCAGAAAATTGTCTTTGAGGTCCCTTAGGGCAACCCCATAGGCAACAGGCTGTGTGCACTCTCCAGGAGGCTGCTGTCCCCAGACACTGCACACCATGACGAACAGCTTAATCTGCTGCAGAGTCAATGCCTTTTCCTAGGTGACTGTCCCTCATTTTCAGAATCATTGGAAGTACTGATGAGTTCTGTTTGGAAACTCTATTTTCTCTTCAGTTTTTGTTTGTTTGTTTATGGACTGTGTAGCCCAGCTTGGCCTGGAGCCTGCTATATATAGTCTTCATTTTTCCTTTCAGCTATCCTTATCTTGTTAATGGCAATCTTCTTTTCTAGCCAAATACACTAAAAATGGTGGTGGGGATATCTTTTAACCTTAATTATTTTGAAATAATTAAAAATGTTTTTAATTATATTTATTTATTTATTTATGGGGGTGGGCAGTGTGCCACAGTGCACATGTGGAAGTCAGAGAGCAGTTTCAGAAGTTGGTTCTCTCCTTCCACTGTGTAAATCCTGGGGGTCAAACTCAACTCAACAGGCTTGGCAGCAAGCGCCTTCCCTGCTGAGCCATCTCCACAGGCCTGAAATAACTCTATATTTCTACACTGGGATAATTCAGAGAATTCTTCATCTAGTTTCCCCTAATGGTAACATCTTACTTAACTATGGTACATGATCAACTCTAAGAATACTAGAGCATTGCTATTAACTAAACTACAGATTTGGTGTAAATTTCTACAGTTTTTGTACTAGGATCCTTTTTCATTTTCAGTCTTGACTTTTGAGGTTAAGAAAATGCCTGGTTAGGCATTCCTAGAATATCTTTTCAATTTGCCTAATATTTCTTTACAAATTTTTGTTTTATTTTATTCATCTGTGTCTATGTGTATGTATGTACATAATGAGCATGTAGTGCCTGAGGAAACCAGAAGAGGCTGTGGGATCCCCTTGAACTGGGGTTACGGTGGCTGTGAGCCACCATGTGGGTGCTGGGAACTGAGCCCGGTCCTCAGTGAACTCGCCTTCACTGCTGAGCCATCTCTCCAGCCCCTGCCTCACGTTTCTCGTAACCAGTTCAGGTTGTAGATTCCAGGGAGGATACAATGGAGGTGACATGTACTTGTTACGGCACACTGGGATTTCACGTCTCATCACCAGTGGGATTAATCTGAATCACTTAGGGTGGTACTTGACAGGTCTCTCTATTCTAAAATTACTATTTCTGTCATACGTTTTCTCTTCATCAGAAACAAGTCACTTAGTCCAGCCCATATTGAAGGGGGAGAGAATTAAATTCCATCTCCTAGAGAGAGGAGTATCAAAGAAAGCGTGGATACATGTTTAAAACTACCACAGTAATTAATACGTAAGAGTGTCATACAACTATTCAAATATCTTGATTCTCCTTAAAGTGTCACCCTCTAGATTTAGCAGTCAGTGAATCTTGACAGCAGCTATTGTTACTATGACTTCCAGTGGTAGTTTTTATTTCCCTCATTTTTCTTCAAATATAAAAATTTAATGAAATATATTTCATGAAAATATACATGCATACAATTAGAATTCTAAAAGGAGTATTTGTCCCTTCTCCTTTGTTTATTTACAAATATCGCTGTGGATTAATACTTACTTTACGTGGGGGTTATAACCCAGTGTCATCACTATTTTCTTACAGCTTGCTCCTGTCTCTCTTAGACCCAACTGTGGGTCTTCCTGACCCATGCTCTTTCCATTTAGACCTCTGGCAAACCAATTGGAAATGTAATATAGCACTTTCTTCAAAATAGTTAATGTATATTTAAAGATGGGGACTTCCTGTGTAGCCCAGGCTGGCTTTGAATTCAGGCTCTTCCCGCCTAGCCTCAAGTTCACCACCATGCCTAACTATATATACCCTCCCTCCCTCCCTTCCTTCCTTCCTTCCTTCCTTCCTTCCTTCCTTCCTTCCTCCCTCCCTCCCTCCCCTTTCTTTTTCTTTCTCTTTCTTTCTTTCTTTCTTTCTTTCTTTCTTTCTTTCTTTCTTTCTTTCTTTCTTTCTTTCTTCTCTTCAAGTTATCTCATGCATTATTCTTTTTCAAAAAAGTATGTGTAAAATGGATAAAGCTAAAAATAAATAAAAATTTAAAGTGTGTGTGTGTGTGTGTGTGTGTGTGTGTGTGTGTATGTGTGTGTGTGTGTGATACATGTGGAAGTCAGAGGCCAGCCCCACGGAGTTGGTTCTTTGTTTCCACCTTCACATGGGTTCTGGTGATTGAAATCAGGACTCCAGGCTTCCAAGGCCTGAGCTATCTCATCCACATTCATTACTCTTCAAACACTGCTCTGAGAATCAAATTACTGATTATAGGACTCCTTTGCTCAAGACCCTCCAATGGCTTCCACCACTTAAAAACTCATTGACCTGACATTCAATAGTTTTAATAACATGGTCCCAATTTGCCAATCAAGCTGTTTCCCCAATTGCTTATCTTTCTAAATCCTCTGTTCTCCATGCCCCAGCTGTCGACCTCTATATGGATGACTTCCAATGACTATTTCTAGTTTGACTATATTACCTTAAGCCATTAAAAAGTCTGTATTGGTTTCCTTAACTTAAAAAAAAAAAAACAACAATGCATGTTCACCAGGGAAACAAGACAGTACAGAGCAGATGAAGTGAAGACAAGCCTGGTTCCTCCCCTCTCCCTTTCCTAGGCTTTAACATTTTTATTTTATATCTACAGATGTTTTGACTGCATGCACATCTGTGCATGTCATACATGCCTGCTTGTCCTCAGAGACCAAAAGAGGTTGTAGGAGCCCCTGGAACTGGAGTTACAGTCAATGTGAGCTGCCATGTGGGTGCTGGGAATTGAACCTGGGTCCTCTTGAAGAGCAGCAAGTGCTCTTAATTGCTGAGCCATCACTCCAGTCCTCTCTGGTTGTTTTTAAGAAGTGGCCTTTTGCCAGGCAGTGATGGTACATGCCTTTAATGCCAGCACTTGGGAGGCAGAGGCAGGATCTCTGTGAGTTCATGGCCAGTCTGGTCTATAAATTGAGTTTCAGGACATCCAGGACTGTGATATAGAGAAACTTTGTCTCAGAAAACAAAAAAAAATAAAAAAAACAAACAAACAAAAGTAGCCTTTCAAGATTTTTCAATATCCTTTATCTCCCTATTAAACTGTTATTCCACAATAAGTAGATAAGCAGACGTAGAGGCATGTATATAGACATAAAAGCATAACACAAATCTGAAAAGATTACATTAAAAATATAGATTTTATGTTTTTATTGCAACTTATATTTTCAAAGCTTTTCCTTTATTTTCTCATTTAATCTCTGACAATCATAAGACATAGAATTAATGTCTATTATTTATTCCAGTTTTGCAGAGAAAACTAAGGCTGGGCAGTTCCCATGTAGTCCCTGAGCCAGGAGTAGTTAAGTTTTCTGGTCCCTTTCCTACTGTGCCACCTAAAAAGGCTGCACTGAAAACACCAGCCGGAGGCAGAACATCCGACATGTGGTCGTGGCTGCAGCTTGGGGGATGTGAGACTAGACTCTCCTCCTGCCTCTCTCTGCTGGTGAAGGTGAAGCTGCGGGAACTTGCCAACAAGGAGCTAAGAGGCAGGAATATATCTGTCCAATGCTGAGCTTTTCATTTCCAAAGAAATGCCTTGTCTCCACACAGCCAGGGGCTCTGCAGAATCTGAGAAGGAAGTGAGAAGATGTGAATGGAGTGTATGAGGTCAAAGCCGAGGGGCCCAGCAGGGACAAGACTGGCCAGATGAGTAGCCGACAGGTATGAGGCAACATTTCCATCCTCAATGCATTTAGCCAACTTGTCCATACAATACCTGATTCCAAACACATGTGAATGATGGGACAAAAGTTCTATTGTCTGTGCAGGGAGGCATATGCCAGGAGAAAGAGTATACTTTTAAGCATTTGTTACACAAAATAGAAAAAGGAATAATAAAAAAATAAGGTAAGTTGATTTATCTTAAGAGATACCAACACAAAGGTGAATAAGGAAGAAAGTGAAAGTTCTCATAAGATTAGAACTGTTGCTACTTTATACTTTCAGACTTTAAGATGCATGCTTATATATACAGATTTAAACACAGATGGAATCAGACTACCCACACTACATATGCATCTTATGATGGCAACTTTTATGTAATACGCTTTTTATGCCACAGAAAAATACATTATAAGCACCTCTTGATCTAAAAATTACTTATTATTAGTGTGTATGATGTGTGGACACACATGCCACAGTACACATGAGGAGGCCAGGGGACAACGTAGAATCGGTTCTGTTCTCCATCTTCAAGTGGGCTCTGGGGATCAAACCACAGTCACCAGGACTATGGAGCAAGGACCTTCACCTGTTGAGTCAGCTCATCTAGCTGGCTGCCCTTTATTTTGAATTTGTTATGCAGCCAAGGCTGGCCCTGAACTCCTGATCCTCCTGCTTTGGCCTTCCAAGTGCTAGAATTATAGGCATGAGCTACCATCCCCCTTATGTATGCTGTGGGAAGAGTGTTCCATGATTTATTTATTTAATCATACTCCACTACTGAAGGCTTAAGCTCTTTGCTTTTTTTGGAGGGGGTGGGTTAAGATAGAGTTTCTCTGTGTAACAGCCCTGGCTGTCCTGGAACTCACTATGTAGACCAGGCTGGCCTCTGCATCCCAAGTGCTAGGATTTAAGGTATACATCACCATGCCTAGTCTCTTTGCTTTTTAAAATTTCTTCTTTTCAGCCGGGCGGTGGTGGCGCATGCCTTTAATCCCAGCACTCGGGAGGCAGAGGCAGGCGGATCTCTGTGAGTTCGAGGCCAGCCTGGGCTACCAAGTGAGTCCCAGGAAAGGCGCAAAGCTACACAGAGAAACCCTGTCTCGAAAAACCAAAAAAAAACAAAACAAAACAAAAAAAAACTTCTTTTCACTATGATAATGTTGCAGCTACTGTAGCTATTATGTCTATTGTAACTATTTTAATGCTACATTATAAAATTATATACATATTTGTTTTCATTTTTTAAGGCAGTGTCTCGCCATAGAGCTCACTCTGGCCTTGAACTTGTGATCCTCCAGCCTCAGTCTCTAGAGTTCTGGGATTAGAGGAATGGACCATCACACCTAGATGTATTTATTTGAAAACAATTATAATGCCCAGTAAAAGGAAGTCTTTATACATTTGCCTATTTTTCTGGGCGATGTTTAACCACAGTCCTAGAAATAGGAAGGATGCTCCACTGCCAGTTGTCTCTCCTCACCAACTCAGTTTGTGGGACGCTCTGGTTTCAAAGTCAGGAAGACCAGCTGTTGTATGACTTTGGGCAAGTTCTTTTATCAATGCCTCTTTCCTTTCATGGGTGCAGCATTACTGAGTCAGCAAGGCTGGCGTTAGAATGAAGGGAATAAGGAATGTAGAAATCTTCACAGCGTGCCTGGCATGGTCAACAAATGGGAGCTGGCTTTTATATTTATGCCACCCATTTCTCATTTGCATGTCCCCATCTAGTCTAAAATATTCGTCAGTTCCAATTTCCCTGCCACCAGAGAAGCTCTGGGATCCTGGATAACTCGAGCTTTGCTGTAATCAAGACTAAGAGGGATTGCCCTCTCACTGGGTCTGCATTTCCCAGGGATGCCTTAAAGCTACTTTCCAGAATGCTATCTTTAGTGGCTAAATCACAAAGAGACAAACACTCCTTTCTCCCTCTCAATTATTTTTATTAGGTTCTTAATCAGGGCTGTTTACTCGCTGGACACTGCAAACCAGGCCATTTAAACAGCGGGCCCTTCTTTTCTCTAAAACGAGATGCTATATTACATCCTGGAGGTGGCAAAGGGTTCATGGAAAACATATGGGGCAACAGACCCTGAAATGCATAACCGTAGAACAGCAGCAGCCCAGGTTGAATTCCATCACGGTGTCCTTCCACAGCTGGGCTCCACAGTCAGCTCTGCCAAGTACTCATTTGAAATTAGCTGAGGACCCAGTGGCAACTCTGTGACATGCCAAAAGAGGGCAGTGTGGTACTACGGTTAAGAGAATTGGCTTTGAGGCCACATACCTGGGTTTGAAGTGGTTCCCTAATTAGCTGTGTGACCTTGGGTCTCAGTTCCCTCTCTGTAGATTAAGAGCATACCTCCTTCACAGAGTTGCAGAGGTTAAGTGAAACGTTGCATGTTTGGTAAATGCTCACCAACAGCAGGGCACATGTTGAATATGACGGAATGACAAAGGTTACAAAGAAAAGGAGATAAGAAAGCGAAATTTTCATTCATTCAACAGGTATTCAGTGAAAGTCTACTATGTGTGGGTACTCTGCAGGAGAATAATGTAAAAACAGAAACGGTTTCCGCCTTGTGGAAATTAGACTTCATAAGGCCCTATCTCAATAGAACAATTATTCATACATTTCTCAAATTACACCTGTGAAAAGTACATTAAGGAGAGAAGGTCCCCGAGGCAAGCTTAGAAGATGAGATGGAGTCAACCCAAACAAGAACGAAACATCCCCAAAGCAAAACTGTCTGCAAAAGCACTGAAGCAAGGGGAAGCAGACCTCGGAGGGAAATGGAGGCAGGACGCAGTGGCGGAGGCAACGGGAAGAGGTGAGCTGGACAGGAAGCTTGCAGGAAGACTATTTGAGGCCTTGCAGGCCACCTGAAGAATCTGAGTCTTTTTGTTTCGTTTTCGGGCAGGCCCTCATGTAGCCCAGGCTGGCCTTGAACTTACTATGTAGCTAAGGATGACCCTAACGTCCTGATCCTCCAACTCACAAGTGTTGAGATTACAGGTGCCCTTACCATTCCCTGCTCAGGATTTGAATCTTTACAGGTGGGAGCAGAAGTTGTTGGCGTGTTAGGGGTAACAGACTTCCCTGATACCTAGCAGCACACTTTCCTCTATGTCTCTGTGCTGTTTAGGGCATTTGGGAAGTTCAGATAGGGTTTTACTGTATGTTCCAGTTCACCTTGAAACACTACGCAGCCTGAGCTGACTTCAAACTTGAAGCAATCCTCTTGCTTCAGCCTCATAAGTACTGGGGACCACAGATGTGCACCACCACATCTGCTTTTGGCTGATTGTTTCATTATTTTGAGGCAGAAGGTCTCACTATATAGATTAGCCTGGTCTTGAACTAACAACTCCACTTCAGCCTCCCAAGTGCTGGACTCACAGACGCGTGCCACTTCAGATCACTGATAATCTCTCTTCATGGGATGAAAGAGATTGAGTTTCACATAATTCTTGCTGGAGCCATCCAGGAGAGGAGAGAAAATAACTAATCCATGGCAGGTCCTCTCTTGGAGCAGAATATGGCCCTTCAGGTTCTTACTGTTCAAGGAAGAGCCAGGCATATGGAGGAATGAGGGTAGGCATCCAAGCTGTCACTTATCAGAAGTCCTATAGTGTTGGCCCTGTGAATGTGAGTTCTGTATATGTTGATTCAACCAAGCTTTGATTGAAAATATTAGGTAGAAAATATCTGTACTAAACACGTACAGGCTTTTTCTCATTATTCCTTAAGCAATATAATAGTATAATAACCATTTATACCCAGCATGGTGGCATACACCTTTAATCCCATCACTTAGGCAGAAGTAGGTAGATCTCTGAGTTCCAGGTTAGCAGGGCTACATAGTAAGACATTGTCTCAAAACCAAACCGAATCCAATCAACGAAACAAAGTAACTATTTACATGACATGTACATTGTGTTAGCCATTGTAAGAAACCATGTGAGGATTTCAAGTGTACAGAGTGCATGTGCATTGTATGCCATCCTATGCTTCTTCCACTTCTGTTTTCCTTCGAGACAGGGTCTGCCTATGTTGTCCAGGCAGTACTGAACTTATGTACTCAAGCAGTCCTTGAGGCTCCAGGCACAGGCTACCAGGCTTGGCTATCAAGTAAGTAAGGAGCTTGCATATCCATGGGTTTTGGTATTGGCAGAGGGTGGGGGCACTGGTCCTAGAGCCACAGATGCTGAGAAAGAACTGCACTGGGCCATGGCCACTATCGTAGAGTATCCGATGTCTTCTGGCTCTCATAACCAGACCCTGGCCAGCCCGCACCTCTCAGGCTTCCTGCTCTAGCAGAAGCTCTGCTGAGTTGGACACAGTGACCAGAGAACTAACAACAGCTGGGTGACAGAGTTGCAGGACTTGTATAGGCAGGGTCAGGGTCTGTAAGCAGCAGCTCCCAGCTCTGTGCTTCCTGGTCAGCTGTCCCACTGCAAAACTGATGCATCTGCTTTATCTGTCTGGGGTGCACGAACCCACAGCACAGTATCCATAGTCTGTCTGCTGAGCAGAAGAACCAAACAGGAGTGGTGATCATGGGAGGCACCGGGATGCTGAAGCACCAGAGGATGGTAACTGTTCTGGCCCTCAGAGGTGTCTAAGCTGGGCAGGAGAGAGGAGAGGACTCGAAAGCTGAGCTGCCCTTCCCATGCCTCCCTCAACCTCTCCCAGCCTGTAAACAGGAAGCCAGGCTTGGGTCCCTGCCAGGGCCCAGGCTTGGGCAGGAAGCTGAGGAAACAAGTGTGGAAGCCTCTCCTCAGTACAGAAGAGGGCTCCTGAGCAATTCCTGGGAAGGGAAATAAAGCCAGCTCCCTGCAGAACTCTCCCAGAGAAGGAACAGCCTGGGCTGCTTACACTCCCCAGTGTGGGTCAGACATGGCTCTAGCAGGATTCAGTGAGAGTAGATCCAAGTCAGGACCCTCCCCTCAGGGAAGCACAGGCCACCAGGGAGGCAGATGGAGTCTGTGAGGCCTGAAGATCTGTTAGGGCGTCTTGGGTTGATGAGGAAGGAAATGATGGTATGGGTTAAGGGCAGTGTGGGGAAAGCAGATGCACAGGAGAGAGGGCCAGGGGTACTAATGGGGACGAGGAAACTCCTAATGAAATAATGGACCAATGACCATCAGGGACTGCTGAGAACATTAGGTAAACGATGCTGAGGAACCTCTGTAATGGGTTGTAATCAGGCTAACTACCCCATCAATCAGTCTGAAGACCACAAAAAGTAGGACAACTGTGCCGAGGACAATGTACACCTCAGGGGAGAAGGAAATGCACAGTGCATCTACCATGCATTCTTCATACAAAGTTGAATCTGAATCTGATCTACTACTAGTTTACAGAAAGAGAAGAACGGGATTAAAAATACCATAGGGATGTGATCAACAAAATCCGGAATGTAGGAAACTGGAACAACAAAAGATTTTCAAACAGAGAAATTGCAAGAAAAGAAAAAGTAGAAGGGAGGACTTTAGGTTGAAGAAACATCAGCCAGGATTAGGTAAAAGCCCATGATGCACAAGCCTGACAAGCTGGGTCTGATCCTGGAACCCAAGATGGAAGGACAGACAGACTCCACAAAGTCATTCTGATCTGCACACACACACACACACACACACACACACACACACACACACACATACACACACCTCAATAAAATTAAAGAAAAAAAAAAAGGTCAGCTGGGCAGTGATGACATATGCCTTTAATACCAGCACTCAGGAAGCAGAGGCAGGTGGATCTCTGTGAGTTCAAGGCCAGCCTGGTCTACAGAGTGAGTAGCCAGGGCTACACAGAGAAACAAAACAAGACAAAACAAACAAAAACAAAATAAGCAAGCAAGCAAGAAAGGTCAACTAAATGCTATGTATGGATTAGTTTCAAACAAACGAAGTAAAACTTTATGATGTTAAAAAATTATCTTTAGATGTGAAAATATTATGGTCTGCTATGACTTTAAAAAGAGAGACATATGTTGATGCTAAAGAGGAAAGAATTATTTAGAATTATGTGGGGAGGGCACGGGTGAAACATTAGTCTTGTGTTGACAATTAGTTGTTGGATGAGTACCTGAGGGTTCATTTTACTTTCTTCTCTACTATACATATGCTTGTGGGTTACTCTGACAAAATGTTGAAAAGAACACAAAGTCAGCAGTCTGGGCCTGCCTCCTTCTCCAGCCCACTGGCATAGGGGAGGGGATTTTCAAATGTTTTCTGAGCACCACTGACCTTTGTAAACTGAACCAGCAGCAGGACAAGGCCTTCCCTCCACCAACAGTGAACTCTCCAGGAAGGTGTCACCATGACCACAGGACTCACAGACATGGCACAGGGAAGGGGCCTGGTCTTGGCTCCCCTTCACAGCTCCCCTTACCCCTACCCTCTCATGGGATCCCCCTCTGAGAAGAAAGCTCTTTGGTCTCTAGGCTGGCCTCACCACAGCCCCATCAAAAAGGTGTGATTGCTGAAGGGAAGGAACACCTCTTCACCCTGTCCCATAAAATCTCCCCTGGGAACCACCGATGGCAAAAGGAAATTACCAACCTTTATCACCATCAAACCTGGACCAGAAATGATAGAGTAACGTGCAGTTCATCTGCACATGCATGATCTTATTCATTTTATAAGTAGCCTGAAAGAGGCCAGGAGGCTGGCCAGAGGTCAAACCGAAGACACAGCTAGGATGCACCCAGCTGACTTCCTGGCACTCTTGGGCATACCTCCTGCTCCGATGCCCGCCCTCACTAGCTCCTTAGGGTCTCTATAATTAAAGATACCTAAACCAGTTCCTCCTAAGGGAGCTTCCCGAGATTGCCTCCTTGTTTTATCTCAGAGCCTCCAGTCCACGTGAGGTCCTATCTGAAGTTGATGGAGAGGGTGATAAGTGGCCCAATCTTGTGCCAATGTTTTAGACTCTCTAACTTATCTCTCTGCTATCACACAATTCTTCCTCCTCTTCCCTGAACCACTAGCCACACACACGTCATGATCCCTGCTTGGTCTTTTTGAGCCTGCGATCCCTTCCAAGCCAGGGCTGGGAGCAACAGGCCAGCTGAGAGCAGAGGTTTTCTGGAAGCTAGTATCTCCAGTGGACTGCTCTGGGGTCCACAGAAAGTTCAGTGGAGGCTCCCCTCACCAGCTCTGCAATCTGCATGCCAGTGGCTGATGACTTTCCCACCAAGAGGTAGGCCTGCCCTAGACAGAATGCCTGTCACATTTAGCTTCTGTGCTAACAACATGAGCCCGGCATGCTAAAAACAGGCTGTCCAGGATGGTAGTCTCCCTTCTCTCTTCCCGCCAAGACCTTGGGTACCTTTCCCGTCTCTAGGAGGAAATGTGCAAAACACACAATGCTGGAGGACTCAGGTAAGAGCTCTTTGTCAACAGAGCTCATTAAATATTCAATATCACCACACTATTAGTAGCTCTCTCAGTCCCACAACACAGCTGGCAGCATGGCTAAAGGTTTCACTACCAATGGGAGCAGGGCTACACTGGCCCTCCCACGTGCCCATTTCTGAAAACTTACCCAGTGCTGCAAAGGGACAGGATGGAGAAAGGCCAGTTTGGAAGGGACTCACTGGGGAGTCCCTGACCTGCCAGGGAGCAAGAAGAAGTCACTCCCTGTTAGCACCCCAGGACCTTCTCATCCTGTGGTCTGAGCTCCAACAGCACTTTTTCTCACAGGCAGCTTACCTGACCCCCCCCCCCCCCATATCTCACTGTTCTCACTCACAGCACCTTTTCTTGTGTCTCTACCACTCACCTGTTTCTCACCGTGATTTGGGTTGTGTGCTTTAGTTGTTCAGGGCCTGTCTCCCCCGCTGGACGGCCATGTTTGCTTTCTTGATTATTCTATTCCCTACGTGTGCTGCACTGTCTTACATACAGCAGATGCCCAAAGGATGTTTCTTTGAATAATGAATGAATTCTTCAATCCATATATCCCCCTGAAACTCCCACAATTCTTCAATATGTACGTTTCTGCTCTCTGGCTCCCACCTACTCATTCCTCAGAATCCCCCAACTCCTGTCTGCTCTTACTCATCCTCAAACAAGCCAGCTGTCTTCTGTAATTCCATTTCACAAGGCCAGGTTTCTTTTTTTGTGGTCTGACAAGCCCTTGGAGTAGATGCTTCCTGCCAGCGAGATAGAGGAGGAGCTGGGGGACAAGACTGGGGACAGCACAGCTCACTGGAGTGGACACCTGAGCCAGAACGCCATATATACCGCATTAGGTGCTAGACTAGATAGAGGCTAGAGGCCTTGAGACTAGTTGACTATTCACAAGAATAGCCAGGGAGGGCTTCTTGGGGAATGGGTAAGAGTGAGCAGTCAGAGATGAAAAAGAGTTCCTAAGTAGACAATATTCTCTAGGTACCAATAGAAAAGGGAGGTGAAGGGGATGGCTGGTCCTACAAAAAAGCTGGTGAATGGTAGAAATGAGTAACTTTGAAGGATGAAGTTGGTTTAAGGCCTCAAAGGCCCATGAAGCTTGATGCAGAAAACTGAACTAGGCCTCAAGTTGTAAAGGGAGACCCTGGGCCTGGGACGAGGACATCTTGGTTCTGGCCAGGTAAATGCTAAGCTGCCTCGGGTAACAGCCAAGCCTATTCTCTGTCTTCAGACCCCACATACAGGAGTACACAACGAACAGCAAGAACCATCCCAACCTACTTCCCAACGTGGGTCAGGTGCTTGGGAAATCCATTGCTTCTCTCTTAAAAAGGAATTTAGGGTAGGCCTCCTAAGACTTTACACAAAAGTCCCACACCAGGGTAAAAGATGGCATGCTTACATCTTGTTAAAAGAAAGAGAGGAGGGCCAGGAAAAGATAGAGCCTGGAGGACAGGCCTCAAAATATAGAGATCAGTAAAAGCTCATGATAGGAACCAAGTGCTGCTCACAGTGTCTGGAACATGACTGCCTCACTCAGCCGTGTTTCTGCTCCAGCACAATTCCTGGTGCCTGTTTTGGAAAGAGCATGGCATTTTCCAAAGAGCAGTGTGTCTCCAGGTGTCTTGGCCTCTGGCCAGATGAAGAGCCACTACCTCAGGGAGAAGATGGGTATGCACTCCTTCATGCTCCCACAATGGGGAAGGTACCCCTTCACGCTCCCATCCAATGGGAAAGGGGTAAGTACCCCTTCACGCTCCCATCCAGTGGGGAAGGGGTAAGTACCCCTTCATGCTCCCATCCAATGGTCCTGCGTCTTCCCTGTGAAGTCACAGGTAGCTTGAAATCTAACCTTCCTTTCCTAATCCCGGTCATTTAGGACTCAGAAGCCTTAGTCATGTGTTCTGCTCTCTGAGACTGTTTATCCACAGGCTGAACAGCTGCAGTTCTTCCAACTGTTCTCACATGACACGATTTCGATTCTTTTTGTCACTCTCTTGAATGATGACAGCAAAGAATTTAGGAGTTCAGACAATGCTGACCAGTGCAGAATAGGATAGAACAGGACCACCACCTCCTCAGATCTAAACTCCATACTTCCATCAGTGGAACCCAACAGTACATTAGCTTTCCTAGTGGCCACCTCATATAGTAGACTTACATTAAACTTCCTATCCTCTGAGGCACTAAGCTCTCTTTGAAGAGTTACCTCGCCTACATAATCACACATCCTTACCTTGATTCCACCTTGATGAATTCAGACAACTATCTTTCTGAGAATAATGGTTATATTACATATGCCAGGCATATTGGCATGTACTTGTAATTTAGCACTTAGAAGGCTGAGGCAGGAGAATTATATGAATTTGAGGTCAGCCTGGACTGCATAATGAGTTCCAGGTCATCATGGGCTACAGAGTGAGAACCTGTTTCAAAAAAACCAAAATAACAACAGAAAGATTTACATCACACACATATGATGTGGTTTTTAATTAACATGAAGCTGCCATTTTATAGCCCCTGTGGCCCCTTACCTGACTGCCAATCAGCCCAGCTTATATGCAGTTCCAGGTTTGCCTCTTGATTTTACACTGTGAACAAAAAGGCCACCATATTTCAAATATGCCCCAAGTTCAACATAACAAAAGGCAGAACTATTAAATACGATCATGAAACACAGTGGCAGTCACAATAATGTGTTTCTCAGATCCCACGGACGGGTCTGTGTAGAGAAAAACTTGAAAGTATCCATTTGTGTATCTAGGGCAGCTGGAGAATGCGAGTACTTCAGTGAAATCATAGAAGAAAAACCAGGGTTCCCTTAGCCTGGAGTAAAACCAGGAAGATGCTGAGGCTAGCAGGGGCTCTTCGTGCTGCTCTTACGGGGTTATTGTTTCATTTTAAGCATGGCCAGCCACTCAAGTGCTAGTCATGAGATCTTTGCCTCATTCTGTCTCTTTCTCCCTGTCTTCTGTTTGGCAGAGTGAAGGGTCCACCTTCTTTCTCATCTAGCCCACCAACTTCCGAAGGACAGTTAACTTTGCATCCTCTTCAAGACCTAATGCTGAAGATCTTGTTAGGGACACTGCGATAGAAAAGGTCAATTTTCAGCTCTTAAGTAGCTATGTCACAAGACTGCCACCCTCAGTGAGACAGCTTGCTGAGCGGCTCCTATCCCCAGAGTCTCCCTTTCCTGTGTTGTCTGCCCAGGATAATGATGATGATTAAGGGAAGCCATGATAGTAGGGCAGAGCATCGAAAAGGCCATTCCTCCCACTGAAGACCACGGCAGACATGGAAAGTCAATAACATACACTTTTCTCACAATACCAGGACTCTTTCTCAGAATCCACCCACACAATGCCCCAGACAGCCACTACACTTCAATTGGCATGGGGGTCAAAACCTTACTTATCACCCATACTTTGTGTCATTTAGAGACCAAGAGGGTGTGAAGTGATTATGCAGGAACACCCTTTGGGCTGTCCCAAATGGCAGGGGCACTTCCTAAGGCTTCAGATTAGGTTCTGGCACATCTCTGAAACCAGGAACCCATTTCTTGTTTTGAATCCCAATGGCACTCTTCCTGACAAGATATCTGGACTATAATCTTTATTTTCCATACTACCTGGATGAACATAAAACGACAGAGCACAGCGCACAGGCCAAAAGAGAAACAGAACTAAGGCATAGGTAGCCAAGCTAGAACTAAAAGTAATGTTTAAAATAGTTAAAACATACAGAATGAATTATCTCTCAATAAATCTGTAAAAACAAACTACCCACAAAACTGAACAGAAAGAAAGTAATCTTTTTCCCAAATCACGAGAAAAACAAGGCCCTGTGTGCATGCTTCTCTACCAAAGATCACGAGGAAGTTGCTGCAGCTAGCAGCAAGTCAGACTCTGACTCAAGCTAGCAATATCCCACGAGGCCCAACACTGGGCAAGACGGCATGGCTTCCGAGAGGCTCAAAAGCACAGGGAAGGGGCTGGAGAGATGGCTCAGTGGTTAAAGGCACTTGCTATTCTTACAGATAACCTGGGTTTGATTCCCAGAGCACACACGGTGCTCACAAGCACCTGTAATTCCAGTCTCAGGGGATCTGATGTCCTCTTCTGACCCCTGCAGACACCAGGCACACACATGGTACACAAGCTAAACACTCACAAACATAAAAAAGATAACCAGATCTTTACAATTAAAAAGAAAGAACAGAGAAGAGTATACATTTAGAGTGGTCACAACACTGGCTCTTCTAAGCCAGACACTAGAGACATTCAGTGAAACACGCTGGCTCTGTAGGATGTTAGTAGTGCGACATTCAGAAATAACGTTCTGGGCTGGGTGTGGTGGTGCACTCCTTTAGTCCCAGCACCGAGAACACAGGTAGGCAAAATGCTGTGGGTTTTCCAGGCCAGCCAAGGCTACATAGTATGGGAAACATTGAGTTTAACACAGTTGAAGATGCTGCTTTATGGCAGGACTTGGCAGAGGCTTTAAACACTAGTGAGTGTTGTATCAGGATAGAGTAGGTAGTGTTTCCCAAGGAATTTGAGTAGGAATCCTTTTTTATCATAAGTATCCCAAAGGATCAATATTCTTAACAAAATACCATAGGAGAGGCAGTTCTGAGTCATTCTGGCTGATGATCTCTAATTTCTTTATAGGGATACAATTAATATGGGAACCATAAATAACTTAGAGATTGACTGTAGTTATACTAAAATCAACTATATATTGAAATATATAGATTCTCACTTCATAGTTTGTGTGTTATTCAGCTTTTTGTTTTTTCCACACAGTGTCAGTTTGTAGCCCACGCTGGCCTGGAGCTTGCTGTGTATCTCAAACTGGACTCAAACTGAAGATCCTCCTGCCTCAGCCTCCCTAGCATTAGGATTAAAGGTGCACACCCATGCTCAGCATTTCAGTAAATCTTTTTTTAATCGAATTTTGAGGATTTTTTAAATTCTTATTTTTATTTGAGTATATGTGTATGTGCTATAGGTGTGAAGATGTCCACAGTGGCCAGAAGAGGGTGTTAGACCCCCTGGAGCTGGAGTTATAGGAAGTTTTGAGCTACTTGATGTGAATGCTGGGAATTGAACTTGGGTCCTCTGGAAGAACAACCAGTACTCTTAACCATTGAGCTATCTCTCCAGCCCCCCGGGGTATGCTTGTGTGGGTTGTGTGCATGTGCATGCCGGTGTGTATATAGATTTGTGCGAGCACATCCGGAGGCCAGAGATCAATGTTGGGTTTTTCCCTTATCTCTTTCACCTTATTTTTTGAGACAGGCTCTTTCACTGAACCTGGAGCTTACAGATTGCCTAGACTGGCCGGCCAATGGCTCCAGGGAGCCACCTGTCTCTCTCTCCAGCGCTGGGATTACAGACCCATCCTACCAGCTTCCTCAGGAAACAATGACTCCAGACTTACCGAGCCACACCTTTGCTTCCTTTAACCAGAACCTCTGAGTAACTGCTTCAGCCTGATTCTTTCCATTCCCACCTCTCCTGGGGCTCCTTGTACCAGTTTTCCCACAGTCAGCTGAAAGACATAGTACAGCTAAGCCCTTTCCATGCACAAGGCTTGTCTTAGGTTTCTTTTTTCTTTTTTCTTTTTTTGTTTGTTTTTTTGTTTTTTTGTTTTTCGAGACAGGGTTTCTCTGTGTAGCTTTGTGCCTTTCCTGGAACTCACTTGGTAGCCCAGGCTGGCCTCGAACTCACAGAGATCCGCCTGGCTCTGCCTCCCGAGTGCTGGGATTAAAGGCGTGCACCACCACCGCCCAGCTTGTCTTAGGTTTCTATTGCTGTGATAAAACACCATGACCAGAAGCAACTTGGAGAGGAAAGGGGTTATTTCAGCTTACAACTTCCAGGTCACTCTCTGTCCCTGAGAAAGGGCAGGGCAGGAACGTGGAGGAAGGCACTGAAGCAGAGGCCATGGAGGAGTACTGTTTACTGGCTTGCTCCTCATGGCTTGCTCAGCCCATGTTCTTATTATACCCCAGGACCATCTGCCCAGGGGTGGCACCACCCACAGTGGGCTCGGCCCTTCCATATTGATCACTAATTAAGAAAATGCCCCACAAGCTTGCTCACATGCCAATGTCATGGAGGCATTTTCTCAATTGTGGTGCCCTGCTCTCAGCTCTAGCTTGTGTCAAGCTGATTAAAAAAAAAAAAAAACAACCAGGACAAGGCTCCCTCTGCGCTCTCTCTCTCTCTCTCTCTCTCTCTCTCTCTCTCTCTCTCTCTCTCTCGCTCTCTCTCTCTCTCTCTCTCTCTCTGTGTGTGTGTGTGTGTGTGTGTGTGTGTGTGTGTATGTGTGTGTGGTTATGTGTCTGTGTGAATGTACATGGATGCCTGTGGAAGCCAGAAGATGTGGGGTGCCCTAGAACTGGAGTTGCAGGTGGTTGTGAGCCACACACATGATGGGTGCTGGGAACCAAACTCAAGTCCTCTGAAGAGCCACACTCTTAATCATGTAGCCCAGGCTGGCTCAAACTCACTATGTAGCCAAGGATGACCTGAGTTTTTGATCCTCCTGCTTCCCTTTTCCAAGTTCTGGGATTCCAGGTGAGCATTACCACACCCAGTTTGTGCAGTGAGGGTGGAACCCAAGGTTCCCTTCTCAAACACTCTTCTCTCTGCCGACTGAGGTACAGCCCTAGCCCTCCATCTGCCCGTTCCCAGAGGAGAGCAGGGCCCAGAAGCTAAGAGGTTCAAGGAAAGAAGTCTCTACTTTCCCTTCCTGTTCACACAGGGCTAGCAGCAGTTAAGGGCAGTGGGTTGCTTGGGCCTGTGACTGTCTCAGCCTGAACACCAGCTACCATGGGATTACCTGCTGCAGAGCCACGCTAGGGACCTCTGAGAAGCCAAGCCACCTGTAAGTGTTCTCACCAGGGAAGTCTGTTGCTTTGGCACCCCTTGCCTGTAAGGAAGTAGACCCAAGCTTCAACTCAGTACAGCTTGCAGAGTCTATGACGTACTTTCAGAAAAAGGAGGCATATGTCCTTCCTCTTGTGACTCTTGCAGATAATGCTGTGGCATATACACATTCATGGTAGAATAAACCAGTGAAATAAAACCGTAAGTTTAACCACATAGATAATGAGAAGTCAGGCCAGAGGACTGCAGATTCCACTGGAATCCCAACACTTAGAGGGTGAAGCAAGGAGGATCCAAAGTTCAAAGTCATCTTTGTCTATACTGTGATTTATATCCTCAGCTACATACAGAGGCAGAGGCAGGAAGGTTGGGAGTTCAAGATCATCTTTAGCAACGTATTGAGTTTGAGGCCACCCTGGGCAACATGAGACTAGAAAACCCCACTGTTGTTTCTTGCTACCACCAATGCTCTGTACTCAGTAGAGTAGGCTACAAGGGAGAAATATTCAGAGGAGCACATACTCTGTGACCCTATGAAGCCGAGGGGTCATTGTTATCATGTTTGGTTTTCTAGAACTTCTGAGTTCCTCATAATCCCAGAAGTTGAGCAAGGAAAAGAGACACCTTCTCTACTACAAGAAGTCCCTGAAGCAAGGGCACAACTTCCACATTTCCTGAGGTGGTTGGTGGTGGTCCCTCCCTCCATCCAAATGTCTACATCAGAAACCTTAGAGTCCCCTCTAATTGCCCAGCTCTCCAGCCCACCTCTAAAGAGGCTCCATATCCTGCCCTTGCATTTTACTCTCATCTGTCCTCCCTCTCGGCGTCTGCTTTAGCTCGGGGCCCCATATCTCTCCCCCACCTCCCATTGACATCTTACCCTCCAACCGCACAAGGGACAACTTAGAGGGTCCTCCCCAGTGCGGACTGCCTATCTTGTGACGCTCTCTCTTCCACTTTCAGTCACTGAGCTGACACCCCGTCACTCTCCACGCCTTACAGTCAGCGTCAACAGAAGCCCTAAACTCCTCTTCCAGCTTCAACAGTCAAAGGGTCAGGAGGGCAGCATGCTCTCGCTCTCTCAGGATCACCACACTTGCTACTCATTCTGACATACATCTATAAACCTTCCTGTCAGCATTCGAGCATCCTTCTCCTGGAGACCCACAAGCAGAGCCTTGACCAGTCTCTGTATCCTTCAAGTACCAGGAACTGAGCAGACATGTAGCAAACGCTCATGAACTAAACAAATGAGTTAATGGGTAATCTGGTTTCAGGGAGGCTAGACTAGCATTCTCTCAAGTGTGCAGGGACCACGTCAGCTGCCATATGCCATTCTGTAAGTCTCTTATGCCTCTGACTGCACAAGAGGCAGAGTGTTGCTTGATGAAATTAAGTACCCAGCCGGGCGGTGGTGGCGCACGCCTTTAATCCCAGCACTTGGGAGGCAGAGCCAGGCGAATCTCTGTGAGTTCGAGGCCAGCCTGGGCTACCAAGTGAGTCCCAGGAAAGGCGCAAAGCTACACAGAGAAACCCTGTCTCGAAAAACCAAAAAAACCAAAAAAAAAAAAAAAAAAAAGAAATTAAGTACCCAAAAGCTCTATTTGTTTTTTTGTTTTGTTTTGTTTTGTTTTTTGCAACATATCTCTTCCAAGACGTAGACGTGTGGCTGAACCAACCAGCTGAACAGACAACAGGCCAGAGGGCTTGTGCCTGCTGCCACTCATACCAATGACAGCCCAAATACTACTCAATTGCTCAACAGAGCCTGGGCAGCAGGGAGTTCCCCAGGATTAGTGAGGTGTATGGCAGAGCTGGCACACAAAATGGGCCATTCCAAAGTTTCTGGAAGACAGACACAGCAGGAGCAGAGCCCAGGGAATAGATCACCAAGAAGAGCTCTCATTTCCTTCCTAAGGAGACAAGAAGAGACCCTGGGGAGCTCAGAGATAGGCTGGGACCTGGTTCAGCTGCTGAGATGCAGCCAGGCCAATTAAATAATTGGCCTGATAGGGAAAGAAGGGAGCCACTCCTCTCGGGCAAACTCAGCCCCAGACAGGAGGCTCCAGGCAGCTGTGGTAACAGCAGCAGCAACAACAAGGCAGGGATTTCTTCCTCTGCCTCCCACTAGCTGAGAGCTAATGCTTAAATTAGCACCTTGGAAACACCCAGATCTACTGGCTGCACCTTCTCTCTCAAGTGCTGCCACGCCCACAAGCCTCCTTTTCAAGATGAGTTTCTCTTTCAAGTAAAAATAAAGAAAAAGATGCTTCTTCTGGGGGAGCGTTATTTGATGATGAGGTCCAAGACACAGATCTCTGTCCATACATCCAGGTCCTGAAAGGGGCAATGAGGCCAATACTGGAGCTTCCATCTTTTCTTGTGGTCTAAGGAGGCAGACTCGACTCTGCCCTAAGGAAGCTCACTCATGGAGTGAGCAAGAGAAACAAGCTTTTACTGAATGGTGTGGTCCAGCAGGGCAGGGCTCCATCTGAACTTACATGGCTAACCACTGTGTCCCTAATATCTTGTGTAGAATCTGGAACAGTGCAGATGTTCAGTATTTGGTAAATCAATTTTCTGAGTCAATATATCAGGCTCCATGATATTCTTTGGAAGGGAGAATGAGGAACTATTGTTTAAACATTAAATGAATAGTTTGTCTTCATTTTGTAAATGGAAAAACAGTTCAAGGAGAATGAGAGACTTCCTAGAGGTCACTATAAATAATAGCAAAAAATGGAAGAGATCACAGGTGACTTTGAGCCTGGGACCCTAGTTTTGATGGTCTTTCTCCAAACACCCCTACAGAACCATCCTGCCCTCTCCCTCTGTGGTGTGCATCTTGATTCCTTATGACTCAGTGAAGGTCCCTGGGGGAAACGTCACACAACATTCTGCTGTTTTCAACAGAATAAAGGGCACTTAAGAAGTCTGGGGTGTCTCTAGACTCCAATATAGGAAGAGTCAAGAGACGGGGGAATGTCTATGACCCCTAAGTGTTAGACTATATTGTTACTTCTTTAAGATTCACTCAACCTCAACACAGTATTCTCTTGCAGACTACTTCAGCTTTCAAAAAAGGGCGTGGGCAGCTACAGCTATTCTAATAAGCACCTCCTCACCACAAACTTCTCTTCTTTGGGGCCACACAAACCAAAACAGCTCAGGAGTCTTCCACCCATGATTAGGAAAGAATCCCAGGAAATAGCAGAGTCACCAAGGACAACTGCACAATCCTTACTCTTCTCTTTCCGTGGACAGCTACCATCTCAGGAACCTCAGATGAGAAACAAGAACCAACTCCTTTCCTAGACTTACAAGAACCTCCGCCCCTTTCATCCCCGCCTCCACATATGAGTAGCTTAGAACTGGAAGGGCATCGCATCCTAGTTTGGAAGCAAGGTTAGCTGAACAGGGAACCTATTAAGCAAAGGTCTAACCCAGCTAAGGTTCTTTTTTTACATTCATAGAATAAACTTCTCCCTGGGGATATTCTGGTTCCCAAATAATTCAGTAGTAGCATCAAGGTAGGGAAAAGTCTTGCAGTACCTCTACAGGTTCAATATTGTACACTTCTACAAAGCTCGTCTGTTTCGGCTTCACAAAATGTAGAAGACACAGATCTCCAGCTAGGTGGCAACTAATTATCCAACAAAATATGTGGCATGGAGATCGCCATACTTCCCACCTTCGCACCTTGGTCCATCTTGGTTACTGTAACAGGCAAGTTATTTATCTAGGAAACCACAAAGCATACTGTCAATTCTGAAGCTGCAAGCTCAAGAGAAGAACCTGTTCTGGCCCACTCTGACTAACACAGAGGGAAGGGACTTAGGGAGCCCCTGAGCTTAAGTGAGAGCACATGTCAGGGCCAGCAGAGAGCAAGGCATCTACACACATTTTGGTTCCTGGCCTATCCTGCCTCCTTTTAGCTCTTGCAGCGCAGGCTCCAAGGTGGCTTAAGTGAAGCCTCAGTGCTCTTTCCCCCTCCCTTCCCTAGTCCAGCTGGTTAGGCCTCTGACCTTCCTACCTATTTGCGAGCAGCAATGACAGCCAGGTAGCCCTAGGGCAATGGCCAGCAGGCATCAATTTCTTTAGGCCATGCCTCCACAAACCGGCATCACCCTCCCCCCCTTCCATCCCCTCGGCGCCGGCATCGATGACATCATTCCTGCCTGACTCCAGGACCGCGGACCGGAGGCAGGATCCCCGCCCTGCAAAGACTCTAAACACGTAGGCCTAAGATGACAAGGGCTCTTCCGAATTCCGAACCGGTCTGCACAGGCTGCTCCAGCACAGCTCCACCTCCTATTCTTGGAGGTACCTTAGTGTTCTCATGGACACCGGTGATTCTTCATCTCGCCACGGCACACTCTTCCCCTTCCCGATTCCAGATGCCCCCAGCTTGAACTGGGGGCGCTCCTCTTTCTAGAAGAAGGGAATTCCCAGGTCCTGCACCGAATCTCTGCTCCCATCGGTGCCTGGTTCCTATTCAGCTTTGCTATTTATATAAACGCCTGGCGAGCAGGCCTCTCCTTTTCTAAAAGCCTATTTGCAGTCCTCTTTAGACTGACCGATCTCCTGGCCTCCTCCCTCGTCCTGAGCATCACAGGCCTCGAAGGCTAAACGCCTTTCTCACCCGCCCTCATCCCCATCCCCTGGGTCTGCTGCCAAAGATACCCAGTGACATCCCCCTCGATCACCCCACTAGCGGTGTGCACTATCGGGCTTCCCTGGGTCCTATCCGACGGCGTTCTGCCTCCGCTGACCGTGCCCTCCGCCCTTCCAGGTCTTTCGCTCTCACCGCAGGTAACCCCCCACGGTTTTCTCTCTCTGCAAGACTCCCTCCCCCGGCAATGCGTTTTCATGGCTCCCCCTGCCTTATCAGATGGCGCCCCCTCGCACAATCCCCACGGCCTAGTTCCTTCCCTCCTCTCCCGCGGCGCCCCTCCCGGCCCTGGCCTGCCCGCCGCCCGCCCCCTCACCAGCGGCTGCATCTCCGAGTGCGCGGTGGGCACCTGGAACCGGTCGATCTCCTCCATCATGGTGCCGGTGGGCGAGCGGGCCAGGGGCCGGGCGCGGCCAGGGACGCCGACGGGACCGCGCGGGGCGGCGGCCCCAGAAGCCCGGCAGATGATGCAGACTAGGCCGCCCCGGACCCGTAGGGCGAAAAAGCGGATGGAAGGACGGACAGGCGGCGAGAGGCTCGCGGGCTGACTGTGGCCGGCGTAAGCTCCGTGGGGTTGCCTAGAGCTACCGCGGCAGTGGCCCCGCGGAGCCGCAGGTCTTGCCTCGCCTCCTCCTCCGCCGCCGCCTCCTGTCAGCAGCTCAGCCACTGCGGTGACTCTGCAACTCCACTTCCGGGTCCGGGACACCGCCCGGATCCTGCATTATTCATGAGAAGGCAGTGCCTGGCCGCCCCAGCCCTGCCCACTTGCGGGAGCTCCCAGTGCGCGCGGCGGGCGGACGTAGTTTCGCTGCGGGGGCGGGGCCTAGCGGGGCCCGAGGATCCTTGCGCACCCTGCTCCGCCTCCTCCCCGTGCCGGGAGGGGGCGCCGGGCGCGCCTGCGCTTTGGCTGCCTATCGGTTGCTGGGTAACCGCGTCAGGGAGGAGCCGACGCTGTTCTACAAGGGCGCGGGGACCCACAAACGACAGCTGTCCCTGAAGAACCCTGGTAACCGGGAACTGAAGTGGAAGACAGCCTGCGTTTCTCGTGTGTGGTCAAGAAGGCGAAAATTCTCCCCAGGAGAGGGAGCGTTTTGCAGGTTTTTTTCAGGGTTTGAGGTGCTTTCTAATTTTTTTGCAGCAATGCCCCAGAAACAGACTCGTAAGCAGGTAATGTCATACTGTGGCCTGCGGTCGTCTGATGACCTCTGACCTTAACCGCCGATTATTCCCTGTTGATCTCCAACCTCTCTCTCTTGTGACTCCTGGCTTGTGTTCCCACGGCCCTGAGTCTCCTGTTCTCTCTCACAAATCCTGTCCTCCTCGCCCATGTCTTCCTTATTATTTCCACCTCTTCACTTCACAGACCCAGCCTGTCCAGTCCACCCCCCTGAGCCCTCCCACCCTCCTCCCTTCAGCCCTCCCACCCCTCCTCCCTTCAGCCCTCCCACCCTCCTCCCTTCAGCCCTCCCACCCTCCTCCCTTCAGCCCTCCCACCCCTCCTCCCTTCAGCCCTCCCACCCCTCCTCCCTTCAGCCCTCCCACCCCTCCTCCCTTCAGTCCTCCCACCCCTCCTCCCTTCAGCCCTCCCACCCCTCCTCCCTTCAGTCCTCCCACCCTCCTCCCTTCAGTCCTCCCACCCCTCCTCCCTTCAGCCCTCCCACCCCTCCTCCCTTCAGTCCTCCCACCCCTCCTCCCTTCAGCCCTCCCACCCCTCCTCCCTTCAGCCCTCCCACCCTCCTCCCTTCAGCCCTCCCACCCCTCCTCCCTTCAGCCCTCCCACCCCTCCTCCCTTCAGTCCTCCCACCCCTCCTCCCTTCAGCCCTCCCACCCCTCCTCCCTTCAGCCCTCCCACCCTCCTCCCTTCAGCCCTCCCACCCCTCCTCCCTTCAGTCCTCCCACCCCTCCTCCCTTCAGCCCTCCCACCCCTCCTCCCTTCAGCCCTCCCACCCTCCTCCCTTCAGCCCTTTGCTCATTGCCTTCTCATTCTGGTCCCTAAAGACTTTGTCCAACACCCTGGTGCATGGTTAGTGCTGAGCTGAGTGTGAGGACAAGGGGCCGTTTGTCGTGTGGGAGCTCAGAGAGGGGGCACAAGAGAGGACTGTACAGGAGACATGAAACAGATCGTGCGCGGGAGTTTAGAGTGAGAAGTCAGAGAGCGAGTTTCCAGAAAGACCCCCTTCCCACCCGTCTTCCCTGCCCTCAAACACAAGTCGCCTCCCCATGAGCCTCTCACCCACTCAACCATGCGAATGTGGTGTCTATGTCATCTGGCAAGACGGCATCCTTCTCACAGGAGCTTCGAATCACCCCCGCCCCCCAGCATCACCACAGATGACAACCCAGTCTCAGGTTCTCAAGGAGCATTCTGGGATATAAAAACTCTGTCCTTCAGAAATTGCTTTTCTAACTATCAAGGCTTTTTTTTTTTTTTTTCTCTCCAAACTTTTCTACACTTAAGCCTAGGTGTGTTGAGGTCTGGAGAGCAAATCTGTATCCATGATATTTGTGACTTTACATATTTTGATACATATTTTTGCATATGAACCTTGTGCCCTCTGCTTCTCTTACACTGGCCACCTACAGCTAAAGAACCCCTATCATTCCTAGAGTTCTGTAGCCATTGAGAGGTTATTCGGTTCTTGTGTTGGCCATGTCCTAGTTTTATGTTGAGACTGAGCTGTGTTTTCAAACTCTTGTAGTGTGCTTAAGGCAGCTGGCCCTTAGTTCATAGGCAGTTTGTTTTAACTTGAAATTACCAAGGTCTAGCTAGTTATATATAGTAAAATGGATCCTTTTATATGATCCTTTTGTATGTATAAGAGCTGGACACTTATACAGATATAATTAAAATATAGAATATGTCCTCTATTGCAAGAAATTCTCTGTGCCTTAGTCCACTTGCGCTCTCCCTGTCCCCTACCCCCTGACCACTGGTCTGCTTTCTCACCACAAATGAATTTTTTTGTAGCAACTTGTAGTTTTAATAGGATGAGTGTCTCCAGTCTCATTAGAGGAAACATCAATGACTTGTTAAGTTGAAAGCAGAGAGTTGACAACAGATAGGGAAGAGATCAACCTAGGTCAAAGGGCCCTGCACACACCAGCACTGTCTGCTGGAGGGAAGGGGTATTTCAGTACACTACAAATACTCGTGTGTTGTAAGAAAAGGCTAGGTTGTGCTAGATTGTGTTTATCATGGTCTTGTTTCGGTGAAACTCAATTTAGATCAGTATTAAGGTATGCTGAGTACCGGACATGCTTGAGACATTTTCTCTGTCTCCCAGTATAATAGATAGCAGACAGATGAAGGATTCCTGGGGCCGAAGGAGAGAAAGGCATGCAGGTTGGAGCAGTAGAGAGGCTTCAGAGAGGAGACAGTAGGACTCGGAAGCCCACAGTGGTGAGGAAAGGTCAGGATTGGAATAGTTAGAGGACAGAAAGAACCTTAAACTTTCAGTTCATGTCACACCACTGATCAGGTCTTTTAGTGCTTTCTTCTTTTAAAGGTGTGTGTGTGTGTGTGTGTGTGTGTGTGTGTGTGTGTGTGTGTGTGGCTGCTTAGACAAGAGGCATCAGATAACCCCGGAGTTAGAATTTCAGATGGTTGCTAGCCACCCAAGGTGGGCTCTGGGAATCAAACTCAGGTCTTCTGCAAGAGCAAAGCATGCTCTTGATAGCCTCACTTTTTAGTATTTTCTGTTGCTCTCAATGTCTCAAAAGTCTAACTGGTTGGTTCATAGGGCCCAGACAGCCCCAGTCCACTTCAGACTTATCATTAACTACATGAAAACTCTCCCATCAGTACACTGACCTGCCCTCTCCCTGCAGAGTGACAGCCACACTCTTTCTCCTTCAGGCTTGTGGCTGGTACAGTCTTTCCCATCTGCTGCCATCTGCTTCACTTTGCCCTGCCCTAAATTTCCCTTTTCTTTCTTCTGTGTCTGTCAAGTTTCAACACAGTATTCATACTTTCCTATAAAGGACTAAGTCCACTTTCTGGAAACAGACCACTGTATAAACTCCTTTGTGGCAAAGCTCAAATCTATATTCTTTTCATTGCTGCTCTCCATTTCTTGGATACAACCTTGCATATGTTTAATTCTGAAAAGAAACTGGTTGAATATTAATCTGAATGCATGAGCTTGTCTTTGGGAGTTTTCATCCGAGTGTGTTTGATAGGCAGGAAGGAGTAAGCCTGGATGGAACTAATAATAACAGGGAACTTAGTGGGACCTGGTAACATGGAAATGCATGTATAAACATGCTCTTCTGGGCTCCTGTGTGTGTGGCTGCTTTGGCAGCAGGCAGGGCTGTGAATGATTGGATTGAACTATGTTCATCTGTGGCTTAGGAGATGGGTGGAAGGGACTAAGAGGTTGAAAAATCCTCATGAGGTAACTACTTCTTACGCAGTAATTACAGATGAGCTGTGTACTCCGTGCCAGGGACTGTCGTAGGTATTGGTGACACAGAGAGAAATCTCTCTCTCTCTCTCTCTCTCTCTCTCTCTCTCTCTCTCTCTCTCTCTCTCTCACACACACACACACACACACACACACACACACACACACACACCCCACGTGGAGGGAAATTGTCAATAAATAAATAAGTAAAATGCGGTGTATTCAATGGAAGACGGTACCAAGAAGAAACACAAATCAGGGTGATGTAGTTATACATTCGGAGTCAGATGATTATAATTAAATAAAGTGTTCAGACTCTGCCTCACAGAGGCAACAGCAGAGCAAAGCCCTTCAGGAAAGGCAGGAGGTATGGCATCACTGGGGGTGGGGGAGTGAGGAGCCTGCCAGACGGTTGGCATAGCAAGTGTAAAGCTCCTGAGGCTGGGCCCCACTACTCATGCTCTGGGTCAGCAAGGAAGGCAGGCAAGTAGTAGGGATAAGGTCAGAGAGGTGTCTCTTGCCTCTCTCGACTTTACCCCCTAGTGTTAATCAAATAACTCACACCATATTAAATCAGTCATGATGGCACTCCGTGAATCATAATTTGTAATTAAAATGCATGAATGCCAGGCACCATAAACCATGACCAGCTCCAAACATCACTGGTAATGCCTCAATAACAAACTGCCCTTCCTAAAAATGGTGAGCATGCCAGCTAGCTGTGTGTGTTATGCGCAGGAGCTTTACAGCGTTGCCAAACATTGCCTGGCAGCCAGACTTCTGAGTAGAAAACCAAATTAGAGTCTTCTGTGAACTCCAGTTAAGAGCTAATTTTAGTTTATGACTAACAAATTTTAGTACCCCTTTATAACTCAGTTGGTTATCATTAAAAAAAAAAAAAGTCTGGAATTTTGCATTGTTTGCTTATAAAAGCCCCAAAAAGGACTTACATCTAGACAACTTTGTGGTCTTCCAAGAAACCCCCCTGGGGCAACACTTTCAGAAATAATGATCTGGATGAAGAGCGACTGGGATGAGGTAAAGGGACAGGATTGGCATGAGGCCAGAAGAGATCATTAGATAGGTAATTTCTTCCTAGGCTTTTCTACCTCACTTCCTTCTAAATACCTTAGACTAAACCACTCCCACCCCCACGCCCAATCCATAAACCTCTCCCACCTAGAATGCTACAAAAACCTTGCACCTGTTCACGCCCTTTCGAATCCATTCTCTACACTGCATCAAGAATGATTTTTATTTTCACCCGTGGTAGCACACAGCAAGACCCTGCTTCAAAAAAAAAACAAAAACAAAAACAAAAACAAAAACAAAAACAAAAACAAAAACCTGGGCTGCTGAGATGTCTCAGTGGAAAAAGGGGAGCTTGCCATCAAGCCTGGAAACTCAAATTTTATCCTGAGAACGCACATGGTAGAAGGAGAAAACCAGTTACCAGGAGTTGTTCTCTGACCTCCACATGCATGATGTGGCATGCACACACACACAAATAGATATATAAACACATAAATGTAATTCAAAACAAACAAAATCCCAAATCTTTTATTCCTTTCTTCTTCTTCTTCTCCTCCTCCTCCTCCTCCTCCTCCTCCTCCCCTCCCCCTCCCCCTCCTCCTCCCCCTCCCCCTCCCCCTCCCCCTCCTCCTCCTCCTCCCCCTCCTCCTCCTCGGTTTTTTTAGACAGAGTTTCTCTGTATAATTTTGGAGCCTGTCCTGGAACTGGCTTTGTAGACCAGGCTGGCCTTGAACTCACAGAGATCTGCCTGCCTCTGCCTCCCAAGTGCTGGGATTAAAGGCATGGGCCACCACCGCCAGGCCCCAAATCTTTTCAAACTGCCAATATGATTAGGCCATTCCCCCATTCAGAACTCTTTAGTGACTCCCATTGTTTTTCAGATAGAGTCCTGATTTTTTTTAAGTAATCGCTCAGGGTCCTGTATGGACTGAGACTTGCTCATGCCTTAAAACTTAATATATACTTATCTTTCCTCATAATTCCTCTACCTCGCCGGGCAGTGGTGCCACATCCTTTAATCCCAGCACTCGGGAGAGCCAGCCAGATCTCTGTGAGTTCAAGGCCAGCCCTGGCTACAGAGTGAGTTCCGGGAAAGGTACAAAGCTACACAGAGAAACCCTGTCTCAAAAGGAAAAAAAATTACTCTACCTTGTTTTTATGTGCTGTCCCCTATTTATGATGTTTTGTTTTGTTTTGACATGGGGCCTCACCTAGCTCAGCTGAAGAGGGCCTTGAACTCCTGCCCCTCCTGCTTCTGCCTCCCAAATGCTGTGACTACAGGCATGCCTGCCTTTCCTCTCCATCTTAAACAGTCTTCAAATCTTCACTCATACATGTAATCCTAAGATTTTTAACTCAGAAACCAATCCCTACAACCTGTTCTGATGTCTCCTGCCCTTTTGTTGAGGAAGATGAGGCTAAAGTTCATATTCATTCATATTTATGTGGGTATTATTGTGCTATATGCTCCTTTCTTCCATAGCATGAATCATGGTTTGTAATTATTCACTTGTTTGTGTAATTGTTTACATTACATTGATCATCGTATGTCTCTCATGAGATTGTATACTCCTTGGAGCAGGGCTTGTGGATACTTTTGTTTACAGCTGTATCCTCAGGCTAACACAGTGGCTATCATGTCAGAAACGCTGAATGACTGACTGAGTGTTGAATGAATAAGGGAATTCGGTGGGGGTGTACCACACTGTGTCTCCTCACACTGATTCTGGGGGAAACAGGGGAGACTTCTGAGAGAAATACCAACATCAGGTTTGAACAGACACACATGAATCCAAAATGAAGAATAAGAAATAACCACAGAAGTAAGACAGTGGTGGTGGTGGTGGTGTGGGGGGTAGTTCTTCAGAAGCTGAAGGAAAGAGTTGGCTGTCAGCCATGTGGCCGACTGCTCAAGTGTCAGCGGAGTAACCACTAAGACATGGCCTTCAGATGCAAGGATTAGGAATTCATTAAGGATTTTGCAGAGAACAACTTCAGAGGTAAAAGCGAGACCGTGAACTAGGAGGCAGTGAAGACCATATGGGCAAGTAGATGAAAGTAGAACTTGAATATATTAAGCACTGTGGCAAAAGATCCGGATGGAGAGGAGTTGAAGATAAAGGAGAGAAAAATTGAATTATGACTTGATCCAAGTTTCTGAGAAGGTGGGAAGGGATCCTCACAGACAGGACGGGGGGAATGCTTTGAAACAGGGGAGAAGAAAGGATGGATGCTGACAATGATAATTTTGAGGTTTCGTGGCAGGAAGTTGAGAGGGTTTTTCTCTTCTCTTCCTCTAATAGTGTTACGGAATTCCTTCTGGAAGTGATAACTAGAAAACAAATTTTGCCAATGGCTGTTCCATTTTGTTATGATTACAGTCATGCTATTTTCAGAGTTATGGTCTGAGGTTTGTCATGCGCAATTATCAGATTACAAAACAGCTGTGAGCGTTTGAGGCCAGAACTTGGTCCCACCCCCACCCCCCATTCGCTTTGTAGCCTAACACATTGTTAGTGTTTGGGACATGCCAGGTACTGGAATAATAATGACAGAGCACTCTTGTGCTTATCATTGGGCTTTGCAGCCTGCAAGCCGATGCTGAAGAGTAATGTTGGTTCTTTGGCTCCAGCTGTGAGCAAGCCACATGAAATTGTTTCTGCCAGTTAGGAATGTGTATGGCGTGCTCAATCTTCCCAGTTACCGAGCACTGACAGGGTGTGTGGGAGAAGCAAGGAATGTAGCTGTTGATGAAACTTCAGTTCCTCTTCTTTGAGTGCCACCGTGCTCTGGATTCACTGGATTTTAATGTCCTCTGTTTATCTTGCCTCCCCGCTTTAAGAACCCTTGGGAGTGGGAACTAGCCCAGCTCTGTTCCTTTAGCTGTTGTCCTAGGACCTGCCTCATAACTACCGGGTGGGTGAATGGCTGATGGCTGAGTGAATCTGATGAGTGGTTCAGTGGATGGTGGAGAGGTATGCATGGCACTAACTTCTTTCCACCTAGAGAAGTTGTTCATGCTGCCTTTATCCTAGTAACAGCAGTACAATCCCACATACAAAGGAGGGACCCTGACTCTGCTGTTTAGCTTAGGTTCCTCCTCCTCCTCCTCCTCCTCCTCCTGACTATTTACCTCATATTCATCTTCTTATTTACTTGTTCTTTCTATGTATCATGTATTCAGATCCAGCCCTGGAGTATAAGTGGGTCAAATAATTTGTGGATCCTTGACTAGACAGACACCTATGTCAAAGGCTTCTTGCCTTTGTAATGATTTCCTCCCCTCTCCCTAGAATAGCCAAGCTATTTCTTTTACTGCTATAGGCCTAGTAAATTGTAAGGAATATGTGCAGGCGGTTTATTTTTCTTCCAATAGGTTTACAACCATATAAACCCAATGTCAACTGAAAATATTGAGAGTCAAATGCATTTACTATATATCACTTCCAAACATCATAATTTAGCAACACAGTCCATTGTAGAGTATCAGATCCCTTAGCTGACTGGAAGCTTTGCCTCACCGCTGCTGCCGAGCATCTGAAGGAAGTCTACCATATGGTGTGGCATAGGAGGGATCAGCATTTAAAGTGTTGTCTGCACTGAATGCATATCACTTTCACCATCATAGGTTGAAGAAATGTAAGTCAAAGCATCATCAGCCAGAGGCTGTCTATATTTTAGGTAAGAGAACAGAGGTCCTCAAGTTAGCTCAAAAGAGGCAGGAGGAGAATATGCAAAGTTTCTATGTAGAGGGCTGTGTGGGTATCACAGAGAGGTACATCACATATAGATAAACGTATAGATAGCCAGGCACTGGAGTTGAAAAATCATTCAGCGCATTGGCACAGGAGATCACTTCCTAAATATAACACCAGTAGCACAGACACTGAGCACAACAATTAATAAATGGGACCTCTTGAAATTGAGACACTTTTGTAGGGCAAAAGACATGGTCAATAAGACAAAAAGACAGCCAACAGAATGGAAAAAGACCTTCACCAACCCCACATCTGACAGAGGACTGATCTCCAAAGTATATAAAGAACTCAAGAAACTAGACATCAAAATACTGAACAATCCAATTAAAAATGGGCTAGAGCTAAACAGAGAACTCTCAAAAGAAGAATCACAAATGGCTGAAAGACATTTAAAGAAATGCTCAACATCCTTAATCATCAGAGAAATGCAAATCAAAATGACTCTAAGATACCACCTTACACCTGTCAGAATGGCTATGATCAAAAACACTAATGATAGTCTATGTTGGAGAGGATGCGGAGCAAAGGGAACACTCCTCCACTGTTGGTGGGAGTGCAAACTTGTATAACCACTGTGGAAATCAGTATGGCGGTTTCTCAGAAAATTGAGAATTGATCTACCTCAAGACCCAGCCATACCACTCTTGGGCATATACCCAAGGAATGCTCAATCATACCACAAAGATACATGCTCACCTATGTTCATAGCAGCACTATTTGTAATAGCCAGAACCTGGAAACAACCTAGATGCCCGTCAACTGAAGAATGGATTAAGAAAATGTGGTACATATACACAATGGAGTACTAAGCAGAGAAAAACAATGACAGCATGAAATTTGCAGGCAAATGGATGGAACTAGAAAATATCATCCTGAGTGAGGTAACCCAAACCCAGAAGAACAAACATGGTATGTACTCACTCATAAGTGGATTCTAGATATAAAACAAAGAACAATCAGACTGCAACCCTCAGAACCAGGGAGGCTACATAGCAGGGGGGACCCTAGGATGACTGTGGCTTATAGTAAGTTTTGGTTTTACTCAATCACTGGGCAAGCCTCAATGAAACATTTCACTCTTAGGATAAGAATTTATTATGTATCAAGCTGATAATAAATAAATAAATAAATAAATAAATAAATAAATAAGAAATTGAAAGTAAAAAAAGAAGAAAGAAAAAAGAAAAACCGTTCAGTTTGAAAGAGGTGTAGAGGTCCACAGCTTTGTCCACATTGCTCACAGCCTCTCTACTTCTCCAAGCAACTATTCTTCCCCGCCCCCCCAAATCAGCCAGCATTTCCATGGTCTGCTCCCTCATAACTGTAGTGTGTTTCTAGTTCATCATGCCTGCTTTTCTCTACCTCCTGAGCATTTCCGTCCCTACCTCCATCTAACTACCAGTTCTCTCTGTGGCACTGGTTCAGACTCTTAGGGAAGGAGTCCGATTGACCTTAGCTTTGTGGCTTTAGTTTATGGAGTCTGTTATCAGCATGAGACAAGTTTCTAAGGCTCTCTTAGGCAGCCGAGGCTGGGAGCAGGGCGGTTTCCCTTAGAGATACTCTTTTTTTTTTTATTGGTTCCTTCAATGCAAAATATTACTTGGTTTACACTAAAGTAACTTTTGTGTTGTTTCTGGTAAATCTCTTCTTTCCCATGAATTGTGCATGAAGGGGCTCAGATTTCTTCTGGTCCAATGCCTTCATTCAGGCTGATATTTACATTACAAAGACTTATCCTTTACAAAAGCCTTTACTGTAGAACTTAAAAAAAATAGCACATTTCTGCGTGAATTTTAAGATACCATATATTTTCTATATAACTCTTAAAGATGTTACTATAGGGTACTTATATTCTTGCCATCATGAAGCAGTTAATCCTGACTTGCCTCCCACTGTGAATAACTATAAATGTGAACACAATTCTAAGGCACTGAGCCATGAGCAGCACAGGACATGATTCCTGTAGGAAAGGGAACACCCAATATGAGTCACACATTTTACCCCTGTTCTCTGCCTCATGACAATTTCTTGATCATGGCTTGGGGGTGTGTGTGGAGCAGAAGACAGATGTGATGGAGAGCATGGGAGTGCAAGAGATGAGCTATAGGTAACGGTGAGAACAGACAAAGGCTTTAAAGAGTCATCTCAAAGAATGAAGGACATCACTGTCTCAGTGGATGGGCAGATGGGAAATCTCAGCAGAAATATAGAAACAATGGGAAAACACACTATCAGAAGTGAAAAGTTCATTGGATGGCCTGACAGCTATCACAGCGGCCTATGTTGCTAAGCAAAGCATTTGGTATCTTAGGTGCATTAAATGCACTTTGACTTACAGTGCTTTCAATTTACAATGGATTTATCTGATGTAACTCTGTTGGAAGTGGAGGAACATCTGTATACTTTCCAGTTTGCTAGGCCTGTAAAGGTACATTCTGGGTACATAAATGAATGGAAACAATCCAATTTGCAAAACAGAAAGAAACACGAGTTTTTAAAAAGGAGCTTTAGTAATCTGTGGCAACATATTGTGTATATTTGGAATATGCATGTTGTTGGACTACTAGTAGGAAAAATAAAAGAGGAAGAAAAAAATCTGAAGAAATAGTGTTCAAGGCTTCCCCAAATGATAGGAAACCTATGGGATGATGAGAAACTCGGTGAGACCAAGCAGGATAAATACAATGAAGTCAGATCCCTCATAATAACACCTTTGAAAACCAAAGATAAAAATGAAACCATTCACTCTGCCCCTGGACTGTGCACAGCGGTTTCCTGAGGACTGCCCTCAACAGGGGCTGGCACAGCCTGTCACTTCAAGCATCTTGGGGTTCCATGCTGCTGTAGAGCACTGCGCCTCTAGTCATGGGGAGCCAGGCAGTCTCTGTGGCCTTGGCTTGTATTCCTGCTGCTTCACCCAGATCCTCAGCCCTTTCCAGCTTGTTTCACCTTAAGTTGGAAGCACTCCCTAGGGGGCAGTTCCCAAGAATTCCCTGAAGGTGATGTGACCCTGCTCTGTCCAGTGCCCAAGGCATAGAGGGAATAGACTGACGAGCCGGTGCTAGACCTTTGCACCCCACCCCTTTCTTTTGCCTCAGTCTACACATTTCCCACATCCCGGGAAGCCACTTCTAATCTGTCCAATTACATGTGCTTCCTAGCGATCTTGTAGTTTCTTGCAGATCTAGTTCAACCCCTAGTACAAGGAAAGAGAGAGAGAGAGAGAGAGAGAGAGAGAGAGAGAGAGAGAGAGAGAGAGAGGAAGGTATCTGAGATGTGGGGGTGGGAAAAAAGAAGACATATTGCTTACAGAGAACAGTGGTATAAATTATGTATTACTTCTCAATGGAGTCCAGACACAACGCAATTATATATTTAAAGCACTGGAAGAATTACTATTAACCCAGAATTCTCTATTCAGCGAAACACCTCTCCTCTCAAGAGAAGGTAACAGGGTCAGTGAGATGGCTGAGAGGGAGAAAGCACTGACTCTGCAAGCCTGAGAGTCTGAGCTCGCTTCCCAGAGCCCACAGTGGAAACAGAACTGGCTTCAAGAGCTGTCCCTGACCTCCATCTGTGTACGCTTCCACACACATGCACACTATTAATGATAAACAAAAAATAAATAATAAAAGGTTCCTCAATAGAAGGATGAAGCATATGTTAAATAAACCAAAGCCCTGAGGATTTATTATCATTATTCATCAAGACCAGGGCGCATTGGCAATAGGAAACATGTTGGTAAAGGTAAAATACTAGCTTCCCCCACCCTTCTATTAATTTTTATTAGTGAAAAAGTAATTACACACAGAGCAACATATTGAAGACAGTCATACCAATCAATACCTTCATCCAGGGGGTAGAGTTGATCAGGCTAAGGGAAAAAGCTCACACCCAAGCTGTATGTTGCCTGAGATAGGGTTTAAATGTAAAGACATAAAGAGAATATAAAAAGATGGGGGAAAATGTATTGTGTAAGCCAGGGGTGGTGTACATCCATGACCTAACATTTCTGAGGTAGAGGCAGGAAGATCAGGAGTAACACAGTCTTGTGGCTACATAGTGAGTTCAAGACCAGACTGAATTACCTTGTCGATGATGGTGGTGGTGGTAATGATGTTGATGGTGATGATGATGATGGTGGTGATGATGATGATGGTGATGATGATGATGGTGGTTGTGGTGATGATATTATGGTGGTGGTGGTGGTGGTGATGATGATGGTGATGGTGACAGCATGCAATGCAAGTGGCCGGTGTGAGCAGCTTTCTTCATTAAACATAGTCACTTTCAAGATAAAAAGTATTCCCATTTTACAATGTTTCAAGGTGAATTCAAAAAAGAGAAAAAAACCACAAAGTGTATGTACCTACTACTAGAACCTCAAAATATGTGAATTAAGAATTGACAGAAATGAAGAGAGATAGAAAAACAGAAGTAAGTGCAGATTTTAGCACTCTTCTCTCACTAATTGAGAGGTACAGAAAGTCTGAACAGTACCGTCAACCAATTTGACCTAATTAACATTTATAGAACATTACACTCAAGAACTGTAGTGTTTCCAGAGATCAACTGTACACTGGGATTGAAAATAAACCTTAATGTATTTCTGAAGATTGAGCTCCTGCAGATTTTAATTCAATTGAAATTTAATATATCCACCGAGGACAAAACATTTCAGTTTTAGTTTAGGCAAAATAGAGTCAAACAATGTGTTCAAAACAGAGTTAAATAATACGTTCAAAATTTCCAAAAATTAAAGAACATACTTCTAAATGACCCATGGACAAACAAACAAACAAACAAACAAACCCATAAGAGAAATTAGAAAATACCTTAACTGGAGGTGATAAAAATATATAAAAGTTGTGGGATGCTGCTAGAGTAGGGCTTAGAAATGTATAGCTTTTTATATGCTTTATTGGAAAAGAAGAAAGGTGTAGATCAGTTTTCTAAGTTTCCACTCTAAGAACACACACGAGGGCCAGCGTGGGCTGGAGAGGCACTCAGCAGTCCAGTGCCGGCTGCCCTTCCAAAGGACCTGAGTTCGGTTCCTAGCTCGCATATCAGGCGGTTCACAGCTGCCTGGAACTCCATACCAACACACATGTACACATAAGTAAAAATAAAACTAACTTTTAAGAAAAGAAAGAGGCCAGTGAGATGGTTCAGTGGGTTAAGGCACTTGTCAAGCCTGATGACCTGAGTTCAGCCGCTGGGACCCACACAGTGAAAGGAGAGAGCTAACTCCCGAGAGTTGTCCTCTGACCTCCACATGTGTGCTGTACCAATAAATAAACAAATGGATGTAAACACATAGAAAAATAAGCAAATCAAACCTAAAGTAGTTGAATCAGTATTTATTTGACATCCTGCGTTTCTTTGATGAATTAACTTATTTTATTGTTTCAGAGAAACTTGGAAAGGAAAAAGCTTAGCAGAGTCAGAAGTTGGTTTTTTTGGAGTAATAAAGTTGATTTTTATTATTTCTTTTATTATTTATTTTTAAAGATTTATTTATTTATGTATACAGTGTTCTACCTGCATGTATGTCTGCAGGCCAGAAGAGGGCACCAGATCTCATTACAGATGGTTGTGAGCCACCATGTGGTTGCTGGGAATTGAACTCAGGACCTCTGGAAGAGCAGGCAGTGCTTTTAACCTCTGAGCCATCTCTCTAGCCCTATTTCTTTTATTTTTGAGATTATAATATAATTACATCATTTCCCCCTTCCCTGTCCTCCCTCCAAACCTTCTTACATAGGATCCCTTTCAAATTCATGGCCTCTTTTTTCATTAATTATTGTTAACATGCATAAATGTATATGTATATACATATATATTCCTATATACAGTCTATATAATGTTATATGTATGGATACAGGACTGACCTTTTTGTATTGGCTAACAAATTGGTTTGTTCTTTCCTGGGAAAACGACTTCTCAGTATTCCTTAGCTGCCTGTGGTCCTTTTTATAGAGTTGAGCCTAGCGGGCTTTCCCCATCCACTTTGGCATGTCTATTGTTGTTCTTGCTCAGCTCATGTTTAGGCAGCCGTGTTGGTGAGACTTGATACATGTAGCTTCTGATGTTACCAGAGGAACAGTCTCACAGCAGATTGCCTTATACTCTGGCTCTCACACTCTTTCTGCTCCCTCTTTCACAACGTTCCCTGAGCCTTAGCTGTAGGAGTTGCTGGTGTATCCACTGTGACTGGGCTCCACACGTCGATTTTTGTTTTATTTTTTAAGAATTACCAAGGCTTAGCAGCCGGGCGGTGGTGGCACACGCCTTTGATCCCAGTACTTGGGAGGCAGAGGCAGGCAGATCTCTGTGAGTTCAAGGCCAACCTGGTCTTCAGAGTGAGTTCCAGGACAGGCTCCAAAGATACACAGAGAAACCCTGTCTCGAAAAACAAACAAAAAAGAAAGAAAGAAAGGAAGGAAGAATTATCAAAGCTTATTGGGATTTTTGAAAAGATAACAGTAGCCAATATCAGGTCCTATAGATATTAAATGGATATTAAGAGAATCTTATTAACAGCTTATTCAATAAATTTATCAACATATATGAAATGGACAAACTTCTTGAAAAATACAATTCACCTCAACTGATGTAAGAAGAAATGGAAAATACCCTATCTATTAAAGAAACTGAATTCATGATTTAAAACCTCCCCCAAAGAAACTTTAGGTGTAAATGATTGGAAACAGAACCTCAGACTTCCCAGGCTTGGTGGCATGAATTATAACCCCAGCCACCCAGAAAGCTGAGGAAGGAGGAACGAAGTTCAAGGCCAGCATGGGCAATGTAGAGAGACTCTGTCTCAACCAAATAGTACTAAACAAAACAACAAAACTCCAATCTTATTGACATCCTTTTAAAAAATAAAATAATGATGTAGCATAAGCCTGATATGATAGCAAAACCAGGCTATTAGACACAAAGAAAGTTACAAACTGATCCTTAGAAACATCAATGCAAAAAAGAATTTGACAAAATATTATTAAATCTGTTCCAGCAATATATCAAAAGAATAACATATTAAACCAAGTGTGGTTTGTCTCAAGAATGTTCAAGACTCAAATCAGCTCAACATTAAAAGAAAAAATCAAAGTCCTTCTTGACATTAACAGAATAAAAGAGAAAATCCATATGGTGGCATCTCTAGATTCAGGGAAAAAAAATGACAAATACAATGTCCATCCACTAAAGATTGTTATAAGGGCCAAATGGGATTGTGTACTCAAAAATGTGTGGCAAATTGAGAGATGCTATATAATACAAATCAGTTGTCTTGCTGTGACACCCTGAGATTTACAGGCTTCTCCCTGACAGATGCTTCTTGGGCCCAGGACAAAACACTCAATTATTCATCATCCGCCCTCTGAGAGAGCCTGGTTGCCTTGCACAGTGCACTGTGGTATAAGTGTAATAGCAACTGCAAAGCCTACATCACCCCTGATGGTTGTGGAATAGAATAATTGTTTAGCTATGTAAAGCTGTGTTGCTTTTGTTTATGCTGCATTTGTTTAACTATGTAAAGATGTGTTGCTGTTTTATCTTGCCTGTCTAAGGGACCTGATTGGTCTAATAAAAAGCTGAATGGCCAGTAGCTAGGCAGTAGAGGGATAGGCAAAGCTGGCAGGCAGAGAGAATAAGTAGGAGGAGGAATCTAGGCTCGAGAGAGAACTAGGGAGAAAGAGAAGGAGACGTCCGGGGCCAGCCAGCTAGGCAGCTGCTGGGCAGCCACCAGGCAGCCAGAAATGAAGGAAGCAGGAAAGTAGGACATACAGAAGGAAAGAGAGGTAAAAAGTTCTGAGGCAAAATGTAGATGAAGAGAAAGAGGTTAAATTAACTTGTAAGAGGTAGTGGGACAAGTCTAAGTGGTTGAGTATTCATAACTAATAAGTCTCCATGTCATGATTTGGGAGCTGGCTTGTGGGACAGAGAAGGCCTGCTATAGCTAATAGTTGAGGACTTCCTGATGAGTATTCTTTGTGCACTTTCTTGTTCTGACATCAGTTCTGTGAGGAGGGCACTGATATTCTTCCCTGCTCTATAGACAAGAGTGAGGACTACTGAGGACATGTAGTTTGTGGCAGAGCCAGCAACCCAACATGGCATGCTTTGGAGCTTTGTCTTCTCATCTCCTTTTCTTCATTCATTCATTCATTCATCATTCATATTCATTCACTCATTCACTTGTTATTTATTATGCATGAGTGAGTGCATACCTGGAAGTGTCCATGAGGAAGTCAGAGGACAACTTGAGGAAATCGGTTCTCTCCTTCCACCATGAGGTCTAGCATCCATAGGCTTTACCTCAAAATCTTTGTCTCCTGGACCATCACCTCAGCCCCTGAGCTCTGATCCTTTAGACTAGACATTGCTTTGTCTCTTGCACCTATATCTGGGAAGAGATCCATAGAGTTAGTTGGCTCTTGACTTTACCGGTTACCAAGGTGGCCCAGGGTGGGGCTTTTGTCTCTGTCTTATCCACTGGGTTCTGTGGCAGAAGCCTCTACACACTGAGCCATCTCTGGCCACCAGACACTTTTTTTTTTTTTTCCGAGACAGGGTTTTTCTGTGTAGCTTTGCGCCTTTCCTGGCTCTCGCTCTGTAGACCAGGTTGGCCTCGAACTCACATAGATCCGCCTGCCTCTGCCTCCCGAGTGCTGGGATTAAAGGCATGCACCACCACCGCCCAGCCAGACACATATTCTTGAAGTAAGACGATGAGCCTCCATCCCTGTAACTTGTGTGTGTTTTTTCTTTATTATTTCTTTTTCCTTCCCTCCCTTTTTTCCCCTTACCTCTTCTCTCTTCGTTTTCCTGTGCTAGGGATCAAGCTCAGCCTTGTGCATGCTCTCCCAAGCTTCATACTTAGCCGCTTAACTTGCTTTTTGGTTGTTAAGCATTATGAAGTTTCATTTTCTTTTTGTATTTCTGGGCCTTCGTCGCCTCTTCTCTCCCTGTGTGTGTCTTTATTCTGCATTAGTCCCTCCATTCTCCTTTCAAGGGCCCCTTTTCCGATATGTCTTGTTCCCTTTGGCCTCCAGTCTAGGTTCATAGTCTACTCCCTCTATTTTTTTATTACAAATTATTTTTATGTGTATGGGTGTTTTGCCTACATATAAGTCACATGTGTGCCTGGTGCTCGTGGAGGCCAGAATAGGTTGGAGTTACAGACAGCTGTGAGCTGCCATGCCTGTGCTGGGAATTGAACTCGGCTCCTCTGCAAGAGCAGCCAGTGCTCCTAACCACCGAGCTGCCTCTCCAGCCCCTATACCTACTCTTTCTTTAATAATATACTTTGGAGAGTTTTCCACAATGTGTGACTATGTATTTCTTTCTTTAAATTTTTCAATAGTGTGCTTTTTAATTGATGTTATACATGTACAACATACTTTTTGTTTGTTTATTTTGAGACAAGATTTCTCTGTGTAACAGCTCTGGCTGTCCTAGAACTCACTATATAGACCAGATTGGCCTCAAACTCAGAGAGATCCACCTGCCTGTGCCTCCCAAGTGATGGCATTAAAGGTATATGCCACCATTCCTGGCCACATACAACAACATATTTTGAAGTATGCACACATTAAGAATAATTAAGTTGAGCTGACTAGTGTGTATTACCTCACATGTTTACCTTTAGCATGTGTATTAATAGTTAAATTTTACTCTTTTAACAATTTTCAAGAATAATAGTAAGATGTGATAAGGCACATCCCCTCCCCCCCCCCAAAAAAAAGAAGAAAAAAATTTAAATGCAGTGCATTGTTGGAGCTGGAGAGATGGTTCAGCAGTTAAGAACATTTGCTGCTCTTTCAGAGGACCTGGCTTCAGTTCTCAGCACCCACATGGCAGCTCACAACCATCCATAACTCCAGTTTTTGGGATCCATCAGGGTTTTCTGGCCTTCCCTAGCAATAGGCACACACACAGCACACCTACACACATGTAGCCAGAACACCCATACACATACAATAAAAGTAATAAAAACTATCATTATCATGCTGTGCAACAACCATTCTTTCCTAACATATGCACAATGTTTCATTGAACTGCAATACTTTGCTGTATGTATGTTTTTGTAAATGTGCATTCAAGTGTGTGTGTGTGTGTGTGTGTGTGTGTGTGTGCGTGTTTAGGTAGAAGCTAGTGGTCAACCTTGGGTGTTGATCCTCGGGGTAACCTTCTGCTTTGTTTTGTTTGTTTGCTTGCTTGGTTTTGGTGAGACAGGGTTTCTCTGTGTAGCCCTGGCTGTCCTGGAACTCACTCTGTAGACCAGGCTGGCCTTGAACTCACAGAGATCCACCTGCCTCTGCCTCCAGAGTGCCGGAATGAGAGGCAGCTGTGGGTTCTGGGAACTGAACTCTTATCTTTTTGGATAGGAGCCTAGCCTTTAATGGCTGAGCCATCTCTCTGCTTTTTTTTTTTTTTTTTTTTTTTTTAAAGACGACTCTCTCACTGGGACCTAGGGCTCACAAATTAGGCTACTTTGGCTAGCCAGTCAGCCCTGGGGATCCTGCCATCTTTACTTCCCTAGTAAAAGATTACGAACATGCATTACCATGACTGGGTTTTTATGTGCATTCTGGGGACTGAATTTAGATCCACATTCTTGTTCAGCAAGCCCTTTATGGACTGAACTATGGCCTCAGCCCCGGCTTGCTTCATTGTATTAAACTAGGTGCTCTTGATGAATATTTAGCAGTATTATAATAATGCTGCAAATACATTTGACTTGCAAAGGACCAAGTTTTCAAGAAGCAGAAGGCAGAAGATATATGTACAAAGTTTCTATGAGAAAGACTCAAGTGGGGTTGCCAAACCGAGAGTTACATGAATTCTAAAAATTTTGAGTTTAATTTTGTTGTGTGTGTATGGATGTTTTGTCTGCATGGACATCCATGCAGCACTTGCACGGCTGGTGCCTGTGGAGGCCAGAAGAGGGCGTAGGATCCTCTGGAGCTGGAGTTATGGACAGATAGGAGCCAGCATGTGGGTGCTGGGAATTGAATCCCAGTCCTCGGAAAGAATAGCCAGTGCTCTTAAGTGTTGAGTCATCTCCGGTCCTGGCACATAGGTATTTTAAATCTCAGTATGTGTTACCAAATTACCCTCAGAACATCTGCATCAACTCATTCTCTCAGAGCAGTGTGTGACAGTGCTTGTTACCCTGCAATGCTGTTCCCAAACTCAAGGCCTCTCATCAAACACTTACCGTGTGCTTTGTGGGCCTCAGCTCAGGGATTTGAAATGCACTCATTGTAGCTGGATGAAGATGTGTTGGTGAACTGCCGTTCCTTTGGGACTGAGGGCTTCTGCCTTTTTAAGAAACTGAACCTGCAAGCTGGTGAGGTATTTAGTTTCAATTTAGCTTAATGGAAACCTGTTAGTGAGTTTTAAAATAAGGACCAAGACAACTGAAATGGTAAACACAGTCTCGTGGGCCCCAGGAAAGAGGAAACGGTGTCTGTGGGTTTGCATGCTTTGAAGAGCCCCTCTTTCCAGGAACAATCATGTGATATGTGAGCTGCTGAAGACTAGACATTTCTGGAGTGGGTGCTTCCTAACGGGCAAAAGCGCATACAGACCCTGCATGGCTGGGCAGAGCTGTTTCCACACACAGGAGTGAAATGCTGCCAGCCACCACTTGTTAGACAGGCAGCACACTATGTGTTCTGTGCAAAAGTTCACTGAATCCTCACAAGCCTGTGGTTGCCTGAGAGGGGAGTGCTGTGATGTGTGTTTTAAAGACAAAGACCCCGAGGTGGAGAAGACAAATATTTCTTCTAGAGTCATGGAACTGGTCTGCAGCACAGTGGACACTCAAGGAAAAGTTGATTCAAAGCCCACACTTCGTCTCCGTGGCTCCATCTAATTGCACCCTCATTTTAAAAATGATAAGGAATGACTTACTTTTTGTTTGTTTGTTTGTTTGTTTGTTTGTTTGTTTGAGGCAGGGTTTTACTGCACAGTCCTGACTGTCCTAGAACTCACTATATAGACCAGGCTGGCCTTAAACTCACAGAGATCCGGCTGCCTCTGCCTCCTGAGTGCTGGGGTTAAAGGCGTGTGCTTTTACTTCTTCCTTCCTTCCTTCCTTCCTTCCTTCCTTCCTTCCTTCCTTTCTTTCTTCTTCTTTTTTTTTTTTTTTACTTTTTTTTACTACTTATTTTTCACTCCTGAAGACTTAAGAAATTTTAGATTACCGGGTGGTTGTGTCACATGCCTTTTATCCCAGCACTTGGGAGGCAGAGGCTGATGGATCTCTGAGTTTGAAGTCAGCCTGGTGTACAAAGCAAGTTCCAGGACAGCCAGGGCCACACAGAGAAACCATGTCTGGAAAACCAAAACCAAAACCAAACAAAAAAACAGAGAGAATTTTTAAATTAACTTCTTTAAATTTTTAAATTAACCCTAAATTATGCTCGGGGAGTAGGTTACTCATACTGTAACAAAACAGTCAGAAAACAAATTAATTCTAAGTGCTGGTAAGTGCACAGTAGGCGGTAATAATCACCAGCACTTACAATGACTAGAAAGTTTGTTTTCAATGTACCCTTGCATTGTGAACATCATTTACGTGAACTGTTCTCAAGAGCCTTATCTTTACAATGAGAACCATTTTACCTGCTTTGTAGGGAGCCCCTGAGGAGCAAGTGTAATGACTGCCTGATGCCTGATGCCTGATGCCTGATGCCTGATGCAGAGTGCTTGCCTGAGTGAGTACTCAGCAGACTGCAGCTAAGGATGCTGATGTGACCAGCTGGTCCACCTGTCTCTTTTCCACCCCTCTCCCCTTTGCATTGTGCCAAGTGACCAGATCTGGGTTCGTTACTGCTGTAATGAGAAGGTCTCTGGTTAGCTGTCTTGTTCTCTCTCAGTTCCTGTCCACAGCTCTGGAAACTCTTCTCTGCCCTCTGGCTTCCTTGAGTATCCTAGACACACCGAGACTACACTGAAGGCTGAGTATAAACAGGGACAGTACTGGAAGCCAGACAAGGCCAAGAGATAGATTCTTAAAAGCTTTATTTATTTGTTTATATTATTATTATTATTATTATTATTATTATTATTATTATTATTATCAGTGTATTTGTACTTGCATGTGAATGCAGGTGCCTACAAATGCCAGTGGCATGGGGTGCCCCTGATCTGGAGTTACAGGCAATTGTAAGCTGCCTAATGTGGATGCTGGGAATGGAACTCAGGTCCTCAGAAGACGAAGTCTAGGAGCAATCTTAATCTAAAGATCATGTAAAAGCATGCTGAGCCGAGCAGGTGATCCAGTGCTGTGCCCAAGGAAAGAGCTGTGGTGTGCAGTGAGGCAGCGTCTTTGTTGTTGGTTGTTTGTTTTGAGACAGAGTTTCTCTGTGTAGTTCTGGCTGTCCTGGAACTCACTCTGTAGACCAGGCTGGCCTTGAACTCACAGAGATCCACCTGGCTCTGCCTTCCAAATGCTAGGATTAAAGGCGTGCGCCACCACGCCTTGGCTGAAAAGCAGCATCCTAATGAGGAGGCTGGCCTGACATAAGGGGGCTAATTGTGGCCAGACATAGTTGGTGGTGTTTAGGTCAGGGAGAAAGATGCTTACATGGAACAGAAAAGTCAGGTGACTCAGGAAATGGGGCACATGGAATGGAGAAAGAGAGAGAGATTTTTTTCTTTTTATAGAAGTTAATTATTAAATGTATGACATACTCCAAGACACCACTTCATTGTGGTTTTTGATCACAAAAGATGTTTAGATAGGAAAGGGATCGGGGTCACCATCATCTCAGGACAAGGAACACCTTCCTTTTTGCTGGAATTCTTAGCTTCACCTGTGGCCAGGATACTGCTCGTGTCTCCTTGGCCTGCCTTTTGGGCTGTCTCAAGGGCTTCGTTTGGTCACCTTCACAGCTGGACATGACACCTGCCACTCCTTCTCCAGGAGAGAAGTCATTTTTTTTTTTTTTAATGTGGGCAGTTTTTCCTAGTAAGCCACTGCTGCCCAGCAGGGAAGGCTGCAGGGGACATGTCTGACCATCAGACACGCAGGCGCAGTGGCCCTGCTTACATGGCTCTTTCCTACTTACTCTTGGGAATCCTCAAAGTGACTGAGAAGGAAAGGAATGAGGTCATGACAGAAGGCTTGGACTCTCCTACCCAGTGGGGAGTTCTTGGAGACTTTAAATCAAGGGAGTGACCTGATCAGATTTACATTTTAGGAAGACTGTAGGGACTAAAAGTATGATCTCAGATTGTGTTAATTTGGGATCAGTTGCTCCATCTCTCCAAATCTTTATTTCCTTATTTGTAAATCGGGGATAATGATGACTCTAACCCCATAGGCTGGTTATAAATATTAAATGCAATAATATACATAAGTAGTTTAGTGAATGGCTATCCCAGAGCAAGTGCCCACTAGCTGAGAATGGTGTTAATGATACAATTAGAGGGAAGAGAAACTGGAGACAGGGAAACCAAATGTAGTTAGGCCATAAGAATAGAAGAATGTTCAACTGTAAAGGCGTTCAGGCTGGTACATCTCACTAATGACCAGAGTTACGCTGCCTACCATAGTGGGCTGGGTACGCGTCTTCCTGTCCTGCTCTGTAGATAGCTTCAGCTGACCATGTAGAATAGCCTGCCCAAGAGAAGAGGGCCTTCTTTGAGCAACAGCATAAGAATAGCAGGCCGTTTGTGCTGGAATTTCTAAGCCACCTCCCATATGTACTGCAGTATTATGATTCCTCTCATAGTACTGTCCCCTTTTGTAGACGAAAGAGACAAAAGAGTGTCTAATTAAAGACTAATTGGGTGCTTAATCTCACAACAGCCAGTGCTTGTGTGGTAGTAAAAAGTGGAAGGGAACTGCTCAGAAGGAGGCAGGAGAAAGGTGGTAATAGGAACTGGATGAAGCCGAGGCCGGGTGAGAGGGGTTTTATCAGGTGAAGGTGTCAGCGGGCCGAAAAGAAGGCTGGTGTTCTTGGCAAAGGTGGAGAGGCAGAAGGCCCAGGCCAGCCGCAGGGACTGGAAGGAGCCTTGATGGTCGCACCTCGGAGTTCTGATGTAGGAGGGGTCGGAGAGGCTGGAATGGAGACATGGGGCCAGACTGATGGAGTTCTGAGGGCCCAGGGAAGGAGCCTGGGCTTTCTTCTTCTGTGGTTTGATGGCTTCTGGAAACAACCTTCAAAAGCTTTTCAGGAATTCAGGCTTGTCTGTCTCAGGCGTCTCCTTCTGGAAGACCAAGGGCCCAAAGTGGCAGCCTGACATTCAATCTCCTTTGCCATGGTTGGGAAGTCAGGGCTGTAGCTGATTTCATTGGCCTGTTTTGCATTTATTATAGTGTGGCTTTTATAGTGTGTTAATTGAAATATTTCCAACTGCCAAAAACAATCACACTCAAAGTGCCTTGTCAGTTTTTCATTGCCAGATAAATGTTTTACAGACATTCACAGGGCAGTGGTAACTGGACACGTTCACAGGGCGGTGGTAACTGGACATTCACAGGGCGGTGGTAACTGGACACATTCATAGGGCAGTGGTAACTGGACATTCACAGGGCGGTGGTAACTGGACATTCACAGGGCGGTGGTAACTGGACACATTCACAGGGCGGTGGTAACTGGACACATTCACAGGGCGGTGGTAACTGGACACATTCACAGGGCGGTGGTAACTGGACATTCACAGGGCGGTGGTAACTGGACACATTCATAGGGCGGTGGTAACTGGACATTCACAGGGCGGTGGTAACTGGACATTCACAGGGCGGTGGTAACTGGACACATTCACAGGGCGGTGGTAACTGGACATTCACAGGGCGGTGGTAACTGGACACATTCACAGGGCGGTGGTAACTGGACATTCACGGGGCGGTGGTAACTGGACATTCACGGGGCGGTGGTAACTGGACATTCATGGGGCGGTGGTAACTGGACATTCACGGGGCGGTGGTAACTGGACATTCACGGGGCGGTGGTAATTGGAGACATTCACGGGGCGGTGGTAACTGGACATTCACGGGGCGGTGGTAACTGGACATTCACGGGGCGGTGGTAACTGGACATTCATAGGGCAGTGGTAACTGGGTCTCATTTTCTACTTAAGGCTGTGGGGATCTGGGTGGGTATTGGCCCTTCAATGCTCTGTTGTGGGCCAAGAAGCTGTTGGATGTTGTGATGCTTCCAACCTTAGAGATCAGAGTCTCTTCAAAGGAAAGCTCATAGGGCCTAGCCATCACTGGAAACCTTGGCAACCTAGCTGAAATCTGAATCCTGCCGCCTGCCCTCCCAGCCAGAATTCCAGCCCTGGATGAGATGTGCTTTTTTCTTCCACAAGCCCTTTCTCCTTCCCCCCATCCACGCCTTTCCCCAGGATCCTGCCACTGTGAGAGCTGTGAGAGCTGGTTTGTCTGCCTCCTTCATGTTCCATGTTCGATTGTTGTTTGATGAAACATTTTACTCTCTGTCTTTGTTCACTCCTTACCTGATGTTTTCTCCTTAAAAAAAAAAAAAGATCTCAGGCTGGAGAGAAGACGCAGTGGTAAGAATGCTGGGGACTCTTCCAGAGGATGTGAGTTTGGTTCCCATCACCCTTATGGGGGGACTCACAACCACTTGTAACCTCAGTCCAGGGTCCCTATGCTCTCTTCTGACTTCATGGGTACCTGCACACACGTGGCAGACATACACACAGGCACCCACACATGCACATAAAAAAAAAATAGATGTTGAAAACAACATCTTCACCTCGACAGTCTTGTTTCATCGACACCCAGATGATAAGTGATCACCTCTGGCATCTTTGTTGTGTACCTCAGGCTGGGAAGGTACCACCCATGCAGTCCTATAGCACCCTGGCACAGAGCTAGCTTTCAAAAGAACTTAAGGTAAGTGAGTGAGTGACGGGCATTGATGCCACTCACCTGTCCTCCATGGACTCTAAGGAAACTTGGACAGGAAGCTCATCTCTTCATCCTTGTCTCATGTTTAGGTTGGTGCACAGCAAATAAATAAATGCTCCACAAATGTTTATCAAGTTGAATTGAGCATGTTCCTTATATACTAGACAGCTTCTGTCATTATAACAAATATTGGGGTAGTGTTTGAAAAAAAAGAGGGGTTTTTTTGTTGTTGTTGTTGTTGTTGTTTTGGTTATTTTGAGAGAGAGTTTCTCTGTGTAGCTTTGGAGCCTGTCCTGGAACTCACTCTGGGATTAAAGGCATGTGTCACCACCACCTGGCCAGAAAAGAGGTCTATTTTAGCTCACAGTTCTGGAGGGACTTAAGGGCATTGCTTCTGCATCAGATCTGCTGAGGAGAGGACCACACAGCATAGCTAGCACGGGAGGAAGGATCTCAGAAGGAGGTGCCAGGTTTGCTCCTTTTATAAGCATTCTTTGAGAACCACAAAGTTAGACTACTACCCTAATGCCTTCCAAAGGCGTGCCCTCAATATCCCAAGGGCTTCCAACTAGGACTCATCTCTTAGAGGTCCTATTCTTCCCAGTACCCAACCTGGGGACCAGGCCTTCAACATGTGAACTTTGGGAAGACATTAAAACTATATGCTCTTGGGAACATGACATTAAAAACATGACATTTTTCTTTCATTTACTTTGTGTATGGGTATTTTGTCTACAAGCATGTCTGTGTACCATGTGTGTGTCTGGTGCCCTCAGAGGTTGGATCCCCTGGAACTAGAGTTACTAGAATTCCTCAGGTCACCAGTCTTGTAAATAAGTTCCTTTACTCACTGAGCCATCTCATTGGCCCACAAATCCTGGTTTTATGTGTTATTAGGAAGTGAATCCAGAGTTTTGTGCATAGCAGCTAATATTCTACCAATCTATCTCCATCCTCAGTTCTTAGCATATACTTTAAAAATATTTGTTGGGGGCTGGAGAGATGGCTCAGTGATTAAGAGCACTGGCTGCTCTTCCAGAGGACCTGGATTCAATTCCCAGCATGGCAGCTCACAACTGTCTGTAATTCCAGTTCCAGGGAATCTGACACCCTCACACCAGTGCACATAAAATAAAATTAAATAAATTATTTAAAAAATATACTTGTTGGACTAGTTACAAGTAGGAAATTCCCAGTGCTAAGTGTCCTGGGTTACTCTTCACGGGCTAGTTGTGATGATGGTAAAACAGGTTTGCCTCAGACACAGAACCTCCTTGACTCAACCAAGAAGCACCTGCTGCCCTTGAAAGTGACCCCAGAATGGTTTCTGAGAGCTGGGAGAGCTCACAGCCCTTTGCTGCAGAGGCCTTGGGCAGAGGCCGCCTTGTGGTGTGATTCATGCCTCTCCTCTCCTGTGCCGTCTCACTGTGACTCACCTTCTGTTTTTATTCTCCCTTTAGAGTATCAGTGCGACCAGAGGAGCCAGGAAAAGAGTAAGTGCTGAGACCACCCGTCACCAAACAAGATGTTAGTGGCATTTTGTCTATTGAGAATATTATCCATATATTTTTAGATAATTTGAACAAGCTAGAAGAACTTTAAAATGATGCTTGAGCTACTACCCTAGGATAACCTTTTATTTAACATGCAATGTTATATCCTCCCAGGTATTTTTATGTACATAAAAGAAAAATATATATATATATATATATATATATATATATATATATATATATATATATATGTAATAAAACAGTATGTATTATTTTATGACCTGTTTTTCACATAATATTTAGGGTACTTTCCATTGTTAATATACTTTTATTATATCGTTTGAAATTATTGCATAATTTAACCATATGTCCCTTAAGGCCACACCATAATGTGTTCCACCATGCCTCTCTTTAGAGGAAACACATCAACATTTCCTCTTTTTCACTGTTATGACCAATATGCCGTTACCTGTGTCTCTAGGCATGGCTTTGGTTCTTTTCTTTCTTTCTTTTTATTTTTATTTATTTTATTTTTATTTTTGAAACAGGGTTTCTCTGTGTAACAGCTCTGGCTGTCCTGGATTTTGCTTTGTAGACCAAGCTGGCCTTGAACTCACAGAGATCTGCCTGCCTCTGCTTCCCAAGTGCTGAGATTAAAGGCGTGTGCCACCACTGCCTTGCTGGTTATTTTCTTTTTTTTTTTTTAAGATTTATTTATATTTATTATGTACACAGAAGAGGGTGCCAGATCTCATTACAGATGGTTGTGAGCCACCATGTGGGTACTGGGAATTGAACTCAGGACCTCTGGAAGAACAGTCAGTGCTCTTAACCTCTGAGCCATTTCTCCAGCCCCTATTTTCTTATTGCAAATTCCTACATATAAATATTTGAGTCAAAGAACATAAACAGTTATTAGGTAACTTGGGTAAATATTTCCACATTACTCTTTAGGAAGGCTGTGCCCATTTTTGGGAGCCTACCTTTCACCCTGAAGACTCTTGTTGTTTTCCAGTTTTATTGTGGAAGAAAAAAGTATTGCTTTGTTTCAAATGTCTTTGATTGTTAGTAAAGATGAGCAAATATTTCAAATACCCCATGGCCACTTTGGCAAGGCAATTAACACTCTATCCAGCAATGCGGAACTTCTATCCTTGACTCTTTTTGACTTAAAGGAGCAAAGTACAAGACAGTATTTGTTTTAAGAGTCATCTTTTAAAAAAGTAACCTTGATGTGGCAGATTGGAAGGCCAAGTACAAATTTGGATAGCAGCGGTTGCAAAACAGTTTGGGCTCTCTGGCTGTCTAAGCACCTTGCATAAAAGCCTTTGGCAGCTGGTCACGGACTTCAGCTTCTAGGTTTTGTGGAAGGCAATAGGAAGAGCTGGTGCTTCTGATGCTCTGCTGGGGACAAAGGCCCACAACAGTGTTTCAGGTGAGGCCTGACCCCAGGATAGAGGTGGCTGTAATCTTCCAGGCTCTGAGAGTCCAAGCATCAACAGTTCCTTTGGAATCTTCCATGAGTGGTCTGTTGGCGTTTCATATTCTGTACACAATAGGTAGGACTTGGCTTCAGGGAGGACTTGTGAATAAAGGGACTTCCTGCAGCATCACTTGCTTGTTCACTCCTGACTGATTGTGTTTTTTGTTAAGGATGAAGATTCAGGGACTGACGTGGGAGACGGAACTGATGAATGGTCCCAATCCAGAGCCACAGTTCGACCTCCTGACCAGCTGGAGTTGACTGATGCAGTGAGTGAACAAACTCCTACCCTTGCTCATTTTATCTCCTCCTGCTTCAGAAGTGGATTCTTCCATAGTGCAGCTTAGAAGCCTGTGCAGAGCTTACAGGTACCCTGGGGGTCCCAAGCCTCAGAGGCAATGGGACGGGGGAGCTTTATGCATGATCCTCTTGGTGTTTCTTTCCCTCAGGAGTTAAAGGAGGAGTTCACTCGCATCCTGACAGCCAACAACCCACATGCACCCCAGAATATTGTCAGGTACAGCTTCAAAGTAAGTCACCCCCTCCTGGGCAGGGCCTTGATGTCTCCTTGAAGCAACAATGGCTGGGCCCATTGCTGAAGGCTCCTGGCCAATTTATGAGGTCACTTGTAAACTAAGGTCCTTGGCTAGAAATCTGGGTTTTTACGTGGAGTGCTTCAGAGATGTTTGAATTTTTTTTAATTTTAGTACATTTTATTTGGAGGAGGGAGGGAGAGAGGGAGGGAGGGAGGGAGGGACAGAGAGAGAGAGAGAGAGAGACAGACAGACAGACAGACAGAGAGACAGAGAGAGAGACAGAGAGAGAGAGACAGAGAGAGACAGAGAGAGCGCACATGTGCACAAAAGAGAGAAGGGAGGGAGAGAGGAGACAGGGTTACAGTGTGCATGTGGAGGTCAGAGGTCAGAGGACAACCTTCCAAAATTGCTTCTCTTTCCACCCTGTGGAGCCGGGGGATCAAACTGAGGTTGTCAGGCATGGCAGCAGGGACCCCCATCTGCTAAGCCATCTTGCAGGCCCCTTTGAAATTTCTTAGTGCATCTCCCTAGAAGTCTTGCTAATTGCAAAGCCTTCAGAACCTGAGGAGGAGTTTTTTTCTTGTGGTGATGGTGACTGAATCATTAAATCTAGAGTTTTGCTTATACGGATCAAGTGTTCTACCACTGAGCTACAATCCCAGCTTTTCAGTATGTTTTTATTTTTAAGAATATTGAAGCATTTGGTTAGAAAATGATTTTTCCAATATTTCCAACATACAAAATACATTTTCGCCGGGCAGTGATGGTGCACGCCTTTAATCCCAGCACTTGGGAGGCAGGCGGATCTCTGTGAGTTCAAGGCCAGCCTGGTCTACAGAGTGAGTTCTAGGAAAGGCGCAAAGCTACACAGAGAAACCCTGTCTCGAAAAACCAAAAAAAAAAAAAAAAAAATACATTTTCCACCAACACAAGCGATTGGATCTTTAGAAGCTTAGCTTTTCCTCCAGCCGGACACTTGTAGAACAGAGTCCTCTCTGAGATGTTGGCCTCACATTCACACAGGACCTTCCCATTCCGGCAGGCTCTGGGCACAGAGTCTCTTGACATGCTAGCCAGCCTGGCAGGCAGATAGATGACTCCCAGGGCCATCGTCAGCAACTGCGGTGGGAGCAAGTTCTTAGGAGACATCCTGCAGCAGAGGGCTTCATAGGAGACAACACTGCGGTCCAAGTGCAGCAGGGTCAGCGCCCGAGGACTGGAGAGTTTTTCCGAGCACCTTTGAGCCAAAGTGGAAGCCAGGCCTCTGTTTCTTCTTTCACGTGGAGGCCTTTTAGCTCCGCTCCTACTGTGTGCCAGTGTCAGCTCCTGTATGAAGTGTTTTTACGTAGAACGCCACAGACACCCCTCATGCTTCTTTGATATTGAAACTATTCTTTTCTTTTTTTTTTTTTGGATTCTGATATTAAATTACATAAAACAAATGGCAAGGGGCTGGAGAGATGGCTCAGGGATTAAGAGCACTGGCTGCTCTTCCAAAGGACCTGGGTTCAATTCCCAGCACCCACATGGCAGCTAACAACTGTCTGTAACTCCAGTTCCAGGGGATCCTTAAAAATGAAAAAGAAAAAAAAATCTAAAAAAAGACAACAAATGGCAAAAGTCATGCAAGCTGTGTTCAAAGCAAGCTTTGACTAGTTCGTCTGACTCCAGAGCAGGGGCATTGCTTCTTTTCAACAGTTTTTGCTGGGTATAGTGGCTAACACTGTCCCAGAATGTGGGCGGCAGAAGCAGGAAGATCACTGCAAGTCTGAGGCCAGCCTAGGATGCATCCACGTGACAGACCCTGTCTCAGCCAACAAACTTTTACACACACACACACACACACACACACACATACACACACGGGAGTGGGGAGAATTTTGAATATATAACGGAAACCCATAGTACAAGTTTCAAAATATTCAAAAATGGTGGAAAGCAAACCTCCTTCTGTCCCATGTCCTTTTCCAGGAAGAAGGACACCCAGCTTTTTATTTGTTTAATCTTTGAGACAGGGTCTCACCATGCAGCCCAAGCTGACCTCAAATCTGCGATCCTCAGAGCATCTCGGACTCTCGAGTTCTGGGTATACAGGGGTGTGTCACCAGCTTGACTTCTTTGTTTTAAAGATGGGTCTGTGGAGACACAGTTTACACACCCTGGAATCTGCCCATTTAAACCTTACAATGATGACTTCAGCTTATTCACAGACTGTACAACTCTAACACAACCCATTTCCAGACACCTTTGTCCTCGTTTTGCTTCTTAGAGACCAAATCTCGTGTAGTCCAAGCTGACCTTGAGCTTGCTGGGTAGCCGAGTATGACCCTGAATTCCTGGTCCTCCTGCCTTGACTCCTGAGTGCTGGGATTACAGGTGTGCACCACCATGCCAGGCTAGAACATTTCCTCCACAGGAAACGCCATGCCTCACACTCAACCCTCCATCTCCTCTAGCCCTGGGAAGCACTGGGTTATTTTTTATTTCTAGATTTGCCTATTCTGGATGTGTGAGGAGATGGATCCTATAATTCCTAGTCTTTTGTGACTGGCTTCTTTCATTCAGCGTGATGTTTTCGATTCATCCATGTTACAGCATATGTCAATACTCCATATCTTCTTATTGCCAAGTAATATTTCATTCTGTGAATATGCTGCATTTTCTTTATCTTCCCATTGATAGACATTTGGATTGTTTCTTCTTTGGGCAATTCTAAATAATGCTGCTAAGTAATGAACATCTGTGTATGTCTTGTGAAAAATTTCATGAACATACTGCTTCTTATTCAGATTGTGTAGTAGACCCCTCCACAAAGATGTTGAAGCAAATCCAGATGTGTTTCCCAAAAGATGCTATTCAAGCGTTTCACTAATGACCCTCCCTCCACCCTTGGACAGTTTAGAGAGGTTGGAGGGGAGCTGCCTTTCACTCCCTGAAATCATGCTGGACAGTGGTATGCCTTTCTATCTCCTGTCTTGACATTAGAAATAGGGGCCCGCCAGGACTCAGTGGTCTGACTGCGGCAAGTGTATTACAGAGCGAGTGTTACCTTTCCATTTCAATGTCCTCTTCTTACTCTTCCTTTGAGTGAACTGCCAGCTGGCTCCCAGGAAAGCTCACCTTATTTATGCCTTCAGTATCTCTTTGGCCTGCCGAACATTCTCCCACACAGCTGTCTCTACATTGTTGGTCCTAAAGGGTCCAATTTTAGGTCCCAAAGCTGCTACTTTCCCTTGATGTGCTAAAGAATCCAAATTCCATCTCTAAATTGAAGAGGAAGTTCCCAGTCAGCGTTGAGAACAGGATGGAGGTGAAGTCTTAGAGGAAACAGGATGGACCACTCATTCTCATGGGACCTCCATCATACAGTCAGTTACTGTCTTATTGAGCATTAATACTGGGCATTTAATATGTGTTCAGCGTTGTGTTAATGGACCATTTCCATTACTGTCAACACTTATACTACCTCGAAAATTGGATATCATTATTTTATTTGATAGAAGAAAGAAACTGGGGCCTGGGGGTTTAAGATAAGGTCATGAAGATAATAAGGAGCAGACTAAGGATTTGAACCCAGTTCTGCCACCAAAAACCATGCTTTTAACTACTTTTTTGTCCCCCATCCATCTGAGTTACAGAGAGGAAGGACTTCATAGTGACTTTGTTTTTGTTTCATGGGTTGTTTTGTTTTTTGTTTGTTTGTTTTTGTTTTTCGAGGTAGGGTTTCTCTGTGTAGTTTTGGTGCCTGTCCTGGATCTCTCTCTGTAGACCAGGCTGGCCTCGAACTCACAGAGATCCACCTGCCTCTGCCTCCTGAGTGCCACCACCACCCCGTGGTTTTTTTCTTTTTTCTTTTCTTTTTTTTTTTTTTTTGGTTGTTGTTCTTTTTGTTTTTTAAGACAAGGTTTCTTTGTGTAGCCCTGGCTGTCCTAAAACTCACTCTGTAGACCAGGCTGGCCTCGAAATTAGAGATCCTCCTGCCTCTGCCTCTGGAGTGCTGGGATTAAAGGCGTGTGCCCCCACTGCACAGTAAGATATTTATTTTAAATCTCAGGGTGCCATACAAATATAATTTTTCCACATGATGTGAAATGGTTGAACAGAACTGTTTTAAAAGAAAGGAGGGGGCCTCTTGTCTCCAGCTCCACTTTTGGGGTTGCTAGGAGGCTAATCAACAAGATGTCCACAGGAACTCCATACCATGGGCTCTGCAAAAGCAGGAACTGGGTCTGTTGTTGCTCAGCTTTATATCCTGGGCACCTAGAAAATACTTGGCACGTTGTAGCTGCTCAAAAATTATTTGTTGAACGAATAAATACGGTTTCCTGGGCTTGAAGCCCAGTTCTGCTTCTCATCTGCTATGTGACCTGGACAAGTGCCAAACCTAAACTTTCTCTGGACCTCTGTGGTCCTCTTGGATAGAAGAAATAGGGGGACTAGAGACCTGGTTGTCTCTGATGTTCTGTTCCCTCTGACATCCACTAAAGTGGCATGGCCTTGGTATGTTGGACAGTTATGTCTGACCTGCCCAAGGTGAGGCGGGTAAACTGGGATCCCTTGGCATGAATGTGGGCAACAAGGCACCTGAACCAGTGATGAGTAAATGTGGTCCACTTCAGATTGGAAGCAGAGAATATTTAAAAATAAATCTATGAGGCTGAATGTGTGGGCTACATAGTCAGAGTGATCCTCACCCCACCCCCAAAATTGGTTTTTTTAAACAAGTCTTTGATGAGAACTTTAAAAAAAGCTTATTTTATTTGTCTTTTCTTCTTTAAGCAGAAATTCAGTGACAACATTAAGGATTGGGAGTTGTAGTTCCTTTACTCAAGGTGACTGCTGACTTTAGAGCAATGGTCCTCAATCTGTGGGTTGCGACCCCTTTGGGAGCAAACAACCCTTCTGCAGGGGTCCCCTAAGACCACGGGAAAACAGAGATTTACATTATGACTCGTAACAGTAGCAAAATTACAGTTGTGAAGTAGCAACGAAAATAACTGTATGGTTAGGGGTCAGCACAGCATGAGGGACCGTATCCAAGGGCCAAAGTGTTAGGAAGGTGGAGAACGCTGCTCTGGAGAATTAAGGCAGACTGCATTCTGACACCAGCCCTTCGCGGGGGCCCTGGTGTGATTTAGTCTCTCTCTTTTCAGGAAGGCACATATAAAGCTATTGGTTTTGTGAACCAAATGGCCGTTCACTTCAGCCAGGTGGGGAACCTGATTCCCAAAGACTCAGATGAAGGACGGCGACAGCACTACCGAGCTGAGCTGGCGGCAGGTAGGGCTGTGGGCCGGCCTAAGGTCCCTCCAGAGCTTTGCAAGACCTCTGCTTTCATGGTCTCCAACTGCAAGCTGTCCTGGACAGGCCTGGGAGCTAACCCAGGTCATGGAGAGCCCAGGGGACAAGCAGGGTCTGACAGGCAGGAAGATGATCCTCCCTGCCAGGGACTGAGCCATCTTGGACCCTGAACTCATTAGCAATATCCTGTCAAGGGTCACAGGAGTCTGCTAAGGTGGTGACTTCAGAAACAGAAGTCCTTGAAGAGGAAGAAGAACCCAAAGAGGCAGAGACTGAAGCTGGCAGTCAAACAGATGTGCCTGCTGCAGCTGAGGTGCGGGTGGGGTTGCTCTTGGTCCCCACCATGCCAGGGCAGCCGTGGGTGGTGACCTGGGGAAGAAAGAGTGGAGTAGATGCTGCATGTGCCAATGTTTCTGGCAGCATCCTCTCACCTGCCCCCACCCTACCTGGCCGGGCTTCCTTCCCCTGACTGCCGATGGCCCACTGTCTCCCTCCCAGTTAAGCTCTGGCCCTCCTGATTCATTTCCAGACGACTGAAAAGGCGGTTGAAGAAGAGCTGATGGCACCTGTGCAGCCCAAGGAGCGGAAACTCACCAACCAGTTTAACTTCAGCGAGAGAGCGTCACAGACCTTCAACAACCCCCTCCGGGTAGATCCCCCACCACACCCCTCTACAGACCTCCAACAACCCCGTCCGGGTAGACCCCCACCACACCCCTCTACAGACCTCCAACAACCCCGTCCGGGCAGACCCCCACCACACCCCTCTACAGACCTCCAACAACCCCCTCCGGGCAGACCCCCACCACACCCCTCTATAGACCTCCAACAACCCCCTCCGGGTAGACCCCCACCACACCCCTCTACAGACCTCCAACAACCCCCTCCGGGTAGACCCCCACCACACCCCTCTACAGACCTCCAACAACCCCCTCCGGGTAGACCCCCACCACACCCCTCTACAGACCTCCAACAACCCCATCCGGGTAGACCCCCCACCACACCCCTCTACAGACCTCCAACAACCCCATCCGGGTAGACCCCCCACCACACCCCTCTACAGACCTCCAACAACCCCGTCCGGGTAGACCCCCCACCACACCCCTCTACAGACCTCCAACAACCCCGTCCGGGTAGACCCCCCACCACACCCCTCTACAGACCTCCAACACCCCCCTCGGGGTAGATTCCCTCACCACACCCCTCTACAGACCTCCAACAATGCCCTCTGGGTAGATCCCCCACCACACCTCTCTACAGACCTCCAACATCCCCCTCCGGGTAGACCCCCCACCACACCCCTCTACAGACCTCCAACAACCCCCTCCGGGTAGATTCCCCCACCACACCCCTCTACAGACCTCCAACAACCCCCTCGGGGTAGATTTTCCTCTACACCCTTTTACTTTGAGACTCTGTGCTATGCAATGGCAAGGTGGACACAGGTCTAAGACCAGTTCTTGCAGTCCTGAGCCTGACAAGGGGGACAGGAAAGACCACAGTTTCTCTCTCCAAGGAGAACTGGAACATGCATTCAAGTCCCTGTAAGAAATCTAGTCAGCCAGAGGAGGCTAGGACCCTCGACTCCACTGAGAGGCTGAAACCTGGGCTAGCCTGGGAAGAGAGAGTAGAAATCAAGACCGCAGGGTGCCAGGGGCATGGCGAGTCTTGAAACAATGTAACAGAAGCTGATGGTCTCTGTAGCAGATCAGCTTGGAAAAGCTAGAACTTTCCCTGACTGTGAAGGATCCTGAGAACCAGGCTGAGAGAGAGAACCTGACAGGGTTTTAGGTGCGGTACACTCACAGGAATGTTCTACAGTAGTGCATCTATGATGGATTCTTGAGCAGCACCTTGTCACCCTATGTAGTCCTTAGGCTGATGCTGAGTAGTCAGGGTGATGCATAGTGGGGAGGGAGCAACTTGCACACTGGATGCGGAGACCCCATTACTGGGGAGAAGCCTTCTCTTGTAAGGGGCATTAGCCCTGGGCCTTGTGGGAGGTTGGCCTCTGTGCATCGTGTCTGGAGGCTGGCTCCTTATAAGTCTGTCCATCCCCCACCTGGGCCTTTTCTTGATTAAAAACTGTCGTGATTGATCGTCACTGTCCTTGCTCTCTGGTTTAGGCGACTGACGGAGGCCAGAATGAAAAACCAAATGTGGGATTTGAGCAATTCAGTCTTTCACCAGGCTCTTCTTTGCTTCCCTAGTTCTGTTCTGTTCCTTCCTCAGCTCCAACTAAAATGCTTCTCCTAAAGAGGTGCTGTTGGGCTGAGTGAGAGGGAGGGGGGGTGAGACCATCTGTGGCTCTCCTGTCTGTTGTCCCTGTTCTGTAGGATCGGGAATGTCAGATGGAGCCTCCACCGAGAACAAACTTTTCAGCCACAGCCAATCAGGTAAGATCCCATCTCCATCTGCACTCCCAGGCACCCTGAAATGCTCAGCAGAGGAGGAGTCTGGCAAGGCTAGACTCCTCTGTCAGTCTGCCTTAATTACCTGTCCACCCCGCTGCACATCATCCTGAGCTATCAGTCCTGAGCACTGGGCACACCACAATAGGTCTCCAGTGTGAGCTCTGGACCAGCCACATGCCTCCAGGGCAAGGCTGTCCATGCTGGAGGCATGGCTTCTGGAGCCTTCCCCAGAACATGGTAGAATGCTTTTCCTATGGACTCTCAGGAGCCTGCGGCACCCTGGGACTGGCTTTAAAGTGCCAGCACTCTGACTGCCTTCACAGCAGCCTTTTGTATTCTTGCAGACCCTCCTCCTCCCCCTTAAGCCCTCCCCGCTGGCGGTGCTGACTTGGACAGGATCTGGTGCTAGGATCAGGCCCGAGCTCTGCTATTCCTACTGCGGGCATAGTATGCTTCGCTTCTTTCTTAATCCTTCTGTTTCTTTCTTTGCCGACAAAGGATGATAAGCTGCCCACAGAGGTGTTGGAGGGCTCTGAATGAGGTAACAAATGCTGAAATGCACACTGGCCTGTGTGGGATTTTCACGTGTAAGGTGTACCTATCTGGCCTCCAGGTGGCAGTGACTGCCCAGTCTGGGAGGCACTCTGTGTGATCTGCTGCATTTGCCCAGCCCTAGATCCTTGCCGCTGCTTCTGCTACAGCCCTTGAAGAAGGGCTTTCCTTTCTTCAGGTCCAGTTGGCAGAATGCTTATGTATTTCCTTCTAATCTTGAGATGTGGGCAGTGAAGTAGATGGCCTGCTTGAGCCGATATGTTTATCCTGTTTCCATGGAGGCAGACATTTTTTCATTAACTCTCTCTCTCTCTCTCTCTCTCTCTCTCTCTCTCTCTCTCTCTCTCTCTCTCTCTCTGTGTGTGTGTGTGTGTGTGTGTGTGTGTGTATGTGTGTGTGTGTGTATGTGTGTGTGTGTGTTCCATGCACAGAGGTCAGAGGACAGCTTTCAGAAGTCAGTTTTCTTTCCACCATATGGGTCCCAGGTATTGAACTCAGGTCATCAGACTTGCTGGAAAGAGTCTTTAATCTCTGAGCTATCTCACCAACCTGAGGAAGATTTTTTTAAAAACATATTTCTTAATTCAGTTTTAGAAGTTTCTAACAAACTATTAGTTACCTAGTGGTTGCACATTTTGTCTTCCTGTTGGGGGTTGAAACCTAGAACAATATTCATGGATCTCCAGCTTGAGATTCAGACCCTGTGCTTCAGGGTGGATAAGCCTACCCCAGAGGAACCCTGGAAACTCCTTCCTTCCTCTTTTAGAGTGGGTGATTAGCAGGGAAGACAGACTTTGAACATGTAATTACAATGATTAGAGGGTGCTATGGAGACACTTGACAGGGTTTAACGCGACCAACTCCTGCAGGCTGAAGAGCTGGCCGAGTGAAAGCTGTGCCCTGTGGTGACTCTCTTGTCTCGCTCTTGCCTAGTGGGAAATCTATGATGCCTATGTAGATGAGCTTGAGAAACTGGAAAAGACCAAAGAGAAGGAGAAGACCAAGACTCCAGTGGCTAAGAAAACAGAGAAGATGGCCCTGAGAAAACTGACGTCTATGGAGTCCCAGGTTCGGTGGGGGTGTCTACAGCTCTGTCACAGAGTGTCTGAGTGGGACCTCGGGCTGTAGGTAGATGGAAGCTTGGCTCTATAAAAGGGCTTCACAGATGCTCAAGAGGGAAGGCTGACACTGAGGTGTGGGTAATTTCTTACCTCAGGAAAAGATGTGATGACAGCTAGAATTGTCCCTGGCAGTCCACACCTTCCCCCAATTGGTATTCTGAAGGTCAGAAGGGTCTGGGAATTGCTGGCCTAGGACGGACTTTCTTGAAAAGTCTGTGTTCTCTGCATCGCAGGAACATTATACGTCTGCTGTGGAGGGGTGGGATCTAAGGATAAGGTGCCCTCCCTGAGTTTAGGACGAGTCGAGTTCTTCTGCCTTCAGTCTTTAATTTAATCACGTCTGGCAGTCAGAGTGAGTGAGATGGCTTATGTTAATAGTCAGTGTGACACAATCCAGAGTCACTTGGGAAGAGGTCTCAAGGGGGACTGTGTAGATCTGATTGGCCTTTGGGCGTGTCTGTGGGGGTTGTCTTGATTACATTAATTGACAAGGGAAGACCCGACCCACTGTAGGTGGCGCTATTCCCTAGGTTTGGAGTGGAGAAAGTGAGCGGATATTAGGCGGGCATGCATTCATTCTCTCTTTCCCCTGACTGTGAAGCAACTAGTTGTCTCCAGTTCTTGCTGCCTTGAATTACCCACTATGATGTACTGTAACCTGGAATTTTGAGCTAAAATAAACCATTATTCCCCTAAGTTGCTTTTGTCAAGGTATTTTTATCACAGCAACTGAAGTGAAACCAGGTCAGTGAGTCTTCAGGGTCAGGAGCCAGCCCACAATTATCCCAGATACCGTCACCATCAGGTCAATGGATGTAGCCACCTAGAGTTGGACTCACCATAAGGAGCCAAGTGGGAGTTTTAGAAAGACCATGGTGGGGGACTTGGAACAGTGCAGCCTGCAGGAGTTTAGAGATCAATATAGAATAAAGCGATATAACCATGGGGCAATGACCACAGCGGGGATCACCACAGGAGGTGCTGGAGAACCTCATTTATTCCTGTAGCAGAGAGAAAACTGGGTCAGGAGATGGAGTCCCAGAGTGGAGATCCTATGGGTGTGACCTGCTTTGGAAGAGGGTCACCAATAGCTAGGGGCTGGTTTCAGCACTTTGGAGAGCGCCCAGGGCACCTCACTCGGAAGTGGCTCTGCTCCTCTCCAACCACAGGAAAACCCAGCTCAGTTTAAAGAAGAGCTGTTTTCCTTTATCCCAGCTGTGCCCATGTCCTCTTAGTTCTGTTCCATGACCCTGATGTCATATTTGAAGGGAAGTTTGAGGGGCCATTGCTAAGACTTAATAGATACTATCTTTCAGTTTCTTTGAATCACTGATCAAACACTGAATGATCATGGCCATGCCCAGTACGCAGTCTCAGGGTAGGATAGGGCCCTGCCTTGAGGGCTGTGTGAGTATCCTTGGCTCCCTTACACCATTCCTCAGAGCATATAAATGTCAGAGGAGGCTCTGGCCTGGGTTAGGCTCATCGTGAAGACCTGTCAGAGTTTGGGCTATTGGCTCTGCTGGAACCTATAATGGCAGAAACCCCAACTAGAATCATCAAGACCCGGAAACCAGGAGAAGACTCTCTGTGGCTGAGACTGAAAACTGATTTGGAACCTAAAGTCTGCCCAAGATGATGTCTAACACTCCCTGTCACACTGGGTTCTTCCAGCTTTGCTGATATGGAGAACAGGGATACAGGCAGATTCTGACCTGTAGGGCTTTTTAAAAAAACTCTTTTTACCCTTTGCTCTTTAAGGGGCCCGCCACCCAGCTCCCAAATAATCACACGAAGACTTATTCTTTCTTATAAAGCCCGGTCTTACCTTGGCTTATTTCTAGCCAGCTTTTCTTAACTTAAATTATCCATCTATCTTTTGCCTCTGGGCTTTCCCCTCCTCTCTTTCTGTACATCTTTTCTTTCCCTCTTATTCTGTGTCTGGCTGTGTGGCTGTGTGGCTGTGTGGCTGTGTGGCTGTGTGGCTGTGTGGCTGTATGGCTGTGTGGCTGTGTGGCTGTGTGGCTGTGTGGCTGTATGGCTGTGTGGCTGTATGGCTGTGTGGCTGTGTGGCTGTGTGGCTGTGTGGCTGTGTGGCTGGCCCTTGGCATCCTCCTCTCCTCCTCTCCTCCTTTTTTTGCTCCCCTCTTCTCACTCTTTTCTCTATTTATTCTCTCAGCCTAGTCCTGCCTACCCCTCTCCTGCCTCGCTGTTGGCCATTCAGCTCTTTATTGGACCAATCAGGTGTTTTAGGCAGGCACAGTAACACAGCTTTACAGAGTTAAACAAATGCACATAAAAGAATTCAAAACATCTTTGCATCATTAAACAAATATTCCACAGCATAAATGAATATAACACATCTTAAGCTAATATTCCACAACATTGATCCTCTAGGCCAAGAAGCCACAGTGAGGCAGGACACTGGGGGTTATAATGTACACCGTTCCTGGGTGGGTACCTTGGTAAGAACTCTCTTCCAAGATGAGTTCAGTTCTAGCTGGGAATACCAAGTACTGAGCCAGGCCGTCTGTAGAACAGAAAAGACTGGCAGCGCCTTCTCCTTTGCCCAGGCCTGAAGTTTGAGCAGAGAATTGCCATTTCCTCAAAGATCTCTGTCTATTTGGGCTGGTAAAAAGCTCAGGTGTGGGCAGGGAGAAAAGAGAATAAGTTCATGATACCCTATGAGAAGGTCTCCATTAGTGGAGCTCAGGTCTCAGGCTCATTAGTGACTTGACTGAATACACAAAAATGAATGCAAACTTGTTTGGTCTGAAAGATTTGGCAGGCCCGGGGAAATGGGATCAGAAGCCACAAGTTCAGTCGGAACCCATGAACAGATGTGGCTACTCCAGGAGCATGGCGTCTAGAACAATGGAGATGATGGCCCGCTGGACTCTTTCTGAGCACGTCTAGGATCCTGCATCTCCCAGGACAAGGACAGTGGAGTCAGACTGAGAAGGGACAAGAGCGTGGACTCTACAGTCTAGGCTAGTGCTTCAAGTCTGGCTTTGATACTATGAGCTGGAGCTCTCTGAAGCCTCAGTTTCCCCAAGTGTAAAGCCATCTTCATGACATCCTACTTTGCAAGATTGTTGAGCAAATCCACAATGATGTGTATACACAGTACTAGCACTATCACTGTTAGTAATATGCCACAGTAAGGCTGGTGGAGCTTGGAAAAGATTGCTGTAGGAAGTGTTGACGTGGGGAAATGAGGTACTGTTGTGCAGATCAGAGGGGTTATCTTCAGGTATGTAGTTCCTTGTGGCCAGAGGAAAGAGGTCAGATTGTAGGTAGCTGAGCCAGGGAAGCTGGTGTCCATTTGTCAGTGGTTATCTGTCCACAGCAAGCATTGACTCACATCGGGAGAGTCAAATGCCCGGAAGCTATGAAAGGAGAGGTTGTGCTTTGGATCCAGAGTGGGAGGGGCATCTGGGAACAGGTGGACTCTGAGCACTATACTTACAGAGTGCAACGTCTGCCCTCCTTGCCCGGTTTTCTAAGATAAATAGAGTCCGTCTGAAGAGCAGTGAAGGGCCTTCAAAGAGCCATTTCCCGATGCCAGTGTGTAAGCCCCCAGCACTCAACTGTTTGCTCTGTGTGCACTGCCACCAGGAATCGAGTTAATCAACATGTGCATTGTTGTGTTTACTCCCCACAGTGGTCTCTGAGGGAGAGGCTGCCTAGGCCTTTGTCACAAGGACTCTGTGACTCAGAATCAAAGTAACTTGCTCAGGGCTGCATCCAACTAGGAAAGAATTACACATCCATGTGATCTAGAATCTTGTCCCTTTTTAAGGTTTTTCTGAGATTTTATTTATTTAATTTGTGGAAAGAATGTCTCACTGCATGTGTGGAAGTCAGAAGTCAAATTGTGGGAATCGTTTCTCTCCTTCCACCATGTGAGTCCTGAGATGACCTCAGATCTTCAGGCTCTACCCACTGAGCAGTCTTGCCAGTCCCAGAACCTAGTCTCTTAATCACCGCCAGTGTGGCCTCTCCCAGCAGTGCTGACCTCCAGGATCCACATGTCCAGCCCGTGGTCACTCTGGACATACACTTAGCTTGTTCCTCTCCTTCCACTCACCCAAACTCTTCGTTCTTTTCTTGGTTAAAGACTTATTTTTTAGTATTTTTAATTATGGGGGGGGGGGGGAGAGGGTTATATGCACAGGGATGCGGAGTCCTTGGAGTCCAGAGCCACTGATCCCTCTGGAGCTGGAGTCACAGGCTGTCGTGAGCTACCCAGAATGTGTGCTGGGAATGGAACTCCAGTCTTGGGCAAGAGCAGTAAGTGCTCTGACCTCCTGAACCATCATCTCTCCCCCACTTTATGCTTTCCTTGCCAAGCAGTTCACTTTGTGTGTTTATGGAAGTTGCTTCTTCATTCAGAAGTCATTTTCCAGGGTAGAACCTGCTGCTTTGTCTGTGGTCTGGAAAGGGCCCTGGGTTAGCAGGCTCGGTTCTGCCTTGCATTCCACCTGAAGTTTGTCTCTCCCTGTTTGGGCCTCTGTGACTCCTCAGCCTGAGACTAAATTTGAGCTGGAGGGTCCATGAGGCCTTTCATGGGAATCAGTCATTCCCTGATCTGAGAAAGCCTCTCTGCCTCCACCAAAGCCTCTAACAGGTCCTTGAGTGCTTTGCCTTCTGATGCCTTCCTGGGCTCTGTTCAATGCCTTTTCCAAAACCAACTGGATGGAAGAGTGAACAGCAGCTCTATCCTGGGACCAGATGCATCCCTGGTGTCCTTGTGCACTTGTGAGGAAAGGCTCCTAGGATATGGGATGGTGGGAAATCTGGCTGTGAGCCGTTTCTGAGCCCTTTGGGATAGGTAAACCACAGGGTTATATTGCCGAACTAATGTCAAATCTGGGCTGTGGCTCAGGACATATGACCTTGCCGGGCACTAACTGATGAGGCCTTGTGACCTTTGTATTCCACAGAGTGATGATATCACCAAAGTGACCCAAGCTGCTAAAATTGTGGAGCGAATGGTCAACCAAAATACATATGATGATGTTGCTCAAGGTGAGACTTAAGGGGATAGTGGTTTTCATAATTTTTAGGTGTGTGTGTGTGTGTGTGTGTGTGTGTATGTGTGTGTACACGCACTCTCGCCTGCCTGTCTGAATGTGAACTACATGTGTGCCATGCCCACAGAGCCCAGAAGAGGGCAAGGATCTCCTGGAACTGGTGTTGCAGACGCTTATGAGCTGCCTTATGGGTACTGGGAATCAAAACCCAGGTCCTCTGCAAGTGCTCTTAACTGTGAGCCAACTTGCCAGTCTCAGAATTTAAAATCCTTCACAAAAGACTAGTAGTCGAGTGTCCCATACTAAGTCCTATCGTGAAGGGGAAAATAAAAACAGCCACCTCCTCTCCTGCTCCGGATGTCGCTGAAGAGGTGAGGCTTGTGCAACCCCACCATGAATGATGGTGTGAAAAGCAGTGGGTGCAGCGATGAGACCTGACACGTGGCAAAAATGACCTATAGAAGAATGATCTAATGCCACCTCCCCAACTGTCCCGGGGAGCAGTCGGAGCAGACGTGGTCACTGACTCCGCAGATGGTAGCAAAGGCCGAAGCTGCCTGATTAGTGAGTGGCAAAGAGAACCCAAATTTAGACTTGATCTTGTGTCCCAGTCTGCACTCAGTTGGCTTGGAGATGCTAACACTAGAATTCACAGGAAAGGAACTTCTCTGGGGCCCCCTAAAGAAGAGAAAAATAGTCAGTGGTGGTGCACACCTTTAATCCCAGCACTTAGCAGAGGCAGGTGGATCTCTGAGTTCAAGGCCAGCCGGGTTTATAGAGTGAATTCCAGGACAACCAGGGCTACACAGAGAAACCCTGTCTAGAAAAAACAAAAACAAAAATAAGAAACACATATGAGATGCATGGGACACGTCAAGGAGGGTTTCAGGGGGCACTGGACTGGATGCCAGGGGGTAAGCAGGGCCTGTGTGAGAGGGTGTAGAAGGGGGAGTGTGTTCTCAGCAGAGGAGGGCATGAGCAAAACTTGGTGGCGAGAATGAGTAGGAACTGACTCTGGGGACAAGGGGCAGCAGGCTCAAGGCCCCAAACAGTAGTTGTTGGGAAAGAGGGAGAGTTCAGGGAGAGAGGAGCTGGAAAGAGGATGGACGAGGCAGAAGTCAGGGACCGAGGTAAGGGTATGGGGTGCAGCAGGCTTTGCCATGCCTGGGCAGACGGGATCATTGGGGATGGCACAGAGGGAGAGTTGTAATAGTGGAGAGTGTAATAAAGCTCACTGTGCAGGGCCTGTGGGCCGGGCATTGCGCTTTACGTGTTCCAAACAGCCATCCTGGGATGTAACATTATTATCCCATTTTATAGATGAGGAACCCAAGCTAACATGTTACTTCTTGACCAAAACCACAGCCAGTGGGAGCTATGAAGGCTGAACCAGAACTCGAACACAGGCCCCTTGGTAGATCTGGTGACTAACCTCTTCACCACTGGGCCACAGAGCCTTTGAGCTGGAGGAGGCATTTCAAACGAACACACTCAATAGAGCTGTCCTAGCAATTAATTAGTGATGAGGTGAAGCTGAACTTGATTCAGAAATGCTTCGATCCTGGGGGCCTGGGAAAGTCTGGTGTCCCTGACAGGGCCAAGGAAACGACTCCTTCCCATGGTATGAACAGCACATTCCCAAGTGGCTTGGATTTCCCTAAGAGGTTGTGCGTTTATGTGGTGCAGCTGCCTCCCCAGAGTTGGCAATGCCATGTTGCTGGCTGGTCTCCTTTGCTGACAGCCTCGGGCCCTTCTTGGTGACTTGATGCTCATTGCTCACCCGTGGGACACAAAACTAAGGCTGCCAAGACCAGCAGCCTAAACAAGCCCCCTCGTTATCGTTGAGGCTGGAAAACGACCTTGAGTCTTTTCAAAGCTGTCAAAGTACACAGCAGCTGTGAATGAACCTGTCACTCACACAGCTTGGCTTCCTGAGACCCAGCCTCTGCAAGCGGCCCACCACAGGGCCGCAAACCTGATTAATATCCGTGCAGAAATTGGCCTTGTGAACCGCTTTCATTTATAAGAACACGGTCACATAAAAATGCATTGAACTTTGATTTTTTTTAATTGCACAGTGTTTTCCCTTTGGGAAAGTGTAATCATGAAGGAGAAATAAAAATAAAGAAGTGTTACCAATTAATCCTGCTCTGAAATGAGGAATTTCCAAAGCTCCCCCAAGCTCAGGAGTCTTGATGTGATCAAGGCTCACACCTTTTTGACCACTCAAATCTTTTTTTTGTGCCAAGACTGTTTTGAGGTTTGGATGTAGTCCTGCGACAGCCTCAAGGTACGGGGCATTGTGGGAGGGTCTGGGCAGTGCCTGGGCGTGTCCCTGACTGTGCCCAACTAGGGAGCTCCTTCTAATTGGCCATCCTGCTTGAAAGGAGACCGTCCGAGCGAGCATTTCCCATCTGACTTTGGGTCTCTGTGGCCGTCCCTGCACCAGGCACCGGAGACACAGGGATGAATGTAATGTAGGTCCTGCTCTCTAGGAGCTGTGAGCATGGAAGTCAGGCAGAAAGACTGACGGATGTCTCAGCGGAGGAAAGGCAAGACTGGAATGGCCAAATTAACTCTACTTGAAGGAGCCAGGTGTGGTGCAGGTGCAGGTGCAGCTATGGTGGCTCACGCCTGAACTTGCAGCATTCAGGTGGTTGAGACAGGAGGATCACCATGACTTCCAGGCCAGCCTGAGCTACACAGTGAAAAACAGTGTAGTGGCTCATACCTGTAGTACCAGCTACGCAGAAGGCCGAGGCTGGAGGAGCACTTGAGCCCAGACGTTCCAGTCCAGCTTGGGTAACACATAGTGATAACAGGTTACAGACCCTTTTGTTGCTGTGCACAGGCTCACTCCTGCCCCCCTCCCCCAATTAGGCCACCCTCCTCTGCAGCGCTCTTGACAGAGTTGATAAGCAACACATGCTGTGGCGTTGCAACTGAGAATCCATTTTCAAAGGAGAGAAAGGAAAATGAAGGCCCTATAGAAAAGGAGGATGTTGAATCAGATAAAGAGCAAGTAGGAGTCAGCTGGGGGTGGGGGGCAAGGCGTTGTAGACATGAAAAAACATGAGGAAACACAAGAAAGGATGTGGAGGGGGTGGCCAGGAGCCTTGATCGGACCAGAGAACCTTGTTCAAGGAGAGCCATGAGAAGTTTTGGTGGTATGGGGAGGGTGGTGTGGTGAAGAGAGGGTCTGCTCTTGCTCTGCTGGCCCTGAAGAGCATGGACTGAACGAGGCATTATGGGAGGAGGTAGGGAGGCCCGCTTAAAGGATATGAAAGTCAGACGATGGGTTTAGGGATCTCAACGTAGGTAGTAGCTATGAGTTTTTAAAAAATGGATTTAAAAAGACAGGAGGAAAGTATAAGAAAGGGTAGAAAGAGATCAGCCCAGGCTCCCCAGCTTCCTAGTTAGGTAAATGGAAAGTGAGGCTTCTGGCCAATTTAGTGAAAACGGGAGAGGATGCTGAGGACGAAGCTGAGTCTTGGGAACCCGTGGAGGAGTGTCCAGGTGGCTTCATTACAGTGAGGCTTGGCAGTGAGTATACAGTTGAGCTGTATTTTAGGAATCTAGGAGGTAGGTAGGATGAATGAAACTATTAATCAGCCTCTGGCAGCTGAACCCTTGAAATCTGGTTGCTCTGATCTGGGTTTCCGAAGCACTGAGAAGCTCAAGGATGAGGGATGCGACCTGGGATTCTGTCCACACACACGGATGCATTACTGTAATTTCCCCCAACAACTAATCTACAGGGAGAACTTACGTGTCGGGCATTTTTCTAGGCACTTTGCATATATTAAACTCAACCTGTATTCTCACAATGGTCCTTTGAGATGGTACTTCTATTATTTCCAGCCCCAAACACAAAGAGGTTCATTGTGTTGCCCAAGGAGGTATCGATTTGCCACAGAGTGGCAGCTCCTGGCTGACTGTGTCTGTTTGTGTTTAAGATTTTAAGTACTATGAGGATGCTGCTGATGAATACAGGGACCAGGAGGGTACGCTGCTGCCTCTCTGGAAGTTTCAAAATGACAAAGCCAAGCGCCTGGCCGTCACCGCCCTCTGCTGGTGAGTACAGATATTGCAGCGAATCTGGGGCCCCAGAGCACCCACTGCGTGCCAAGTTCTGAGCCATATGGCCCTTCTATTGCGCTTTACAACTTGAGTATGACACGTGACAAAGTAGGGGGACAAATAGGACCTGGATTCTTATTGAATTTCAGGATTATCTAATGTCTACTGTTGGTAAGACTCTACGCTGGACAGTGGGTATCTGCAGTATAGTCAGTCACCAGTGCCCATGGACGTTCTGCTTCCTGTGCCAATGAGTTCACAATTCTTTTGCAGGAATCCAAAGTACAAGGATCTCTTTGCAGTGGGACACGGCTCCTGTAAGTGATCGGGTTATTCATTTGTTCACTCATGCAAATACAGACACTAGTTTCCTAGTCTGTTCGGAGCTTGTGGCCAGGTGTGAGAAATACAGTGGTGACCAGGACATAGGCACTGGCCCTCGGAGAGAGCTCACAGTCCGGTGCAGCGGTTCTCAACCTTCCTACTGCTGCGACCCTTTAATACAGCTCCTCATGTTGTGGTGGCCCCAACCATAACAGTATTTTTGTTGCTATTTCATAATTGTATGAATTTTGCTACTGTTATGAATCATAATGTAAATATCTGTTTTCCGATGGTCTTGTGACCCTGTGAAAGGGTCATTCAACCCTCAAGAGGTCACAGCCCACTGTTCTAATGAGAAGACCCACTCTCATATATGCGATTAGTGCTGGTCAAAAGAATACAGCTAAATATGCCAACCGAACCTCAAAGTGTGAAGGGGAACGTTTTGTCTCAGAGACCAGCACAGGCCAAGCCTGCAGGCAGGAGAGATGTGGTGGGGTCAGCCCTCAAAGGACCCGGTAAGCCATTCAAGAAGGAAACCACTGAAGGGATTCTAGAAGGGCAGGGACATGTCCAGTCCGGGGAGGAATTGCAGGCCTCGGAGGAGAGCTGGGAGGCCTGGTGCAGGTGTGCCAGCAGAAATGGAAAGACCTCAGCTACCCCGGAGGGTGGGATGGAGGCCCTCTCCCTGCCTCCTCACCTGGCCTTCCCGACCAGGCCTGAGGCAAGATAGGAGTGAGGAAAGCGAGCCGTTGAAGTTCGTTCTTCTGTGCCTGAGGCACTGGAGACCACAGCGACCCGTGTTCCCCGCCCTGCTGGGACGCGCTTGAGGTGGGAGGCAGCACATGGTGGTACCTGTGTCCATGCAATGGACTGCTCCTTGGGTCAAGCAGACACCCCCACCACCGAACTGGATAGTCCCTCTCCTAATGGGAAGGGCCCTCCACGGCCAGCCAGGCGCAGCTCCCTAATGCTAACAGCTTGTTCTCTGGCTGGGAGGATTCACTTCTGTGAACAGAAAAACCCTCCCGTTCTCCAAGCTGCTGCTGGCTGGCAGGCATACAAGCTCCTGGTCACTGCCCCTTAGATCGCCCATCCGTTCTCTGACCAGGGTAGGGATGCAGGGGGATGGGGATGGGGATGGGGATGGGGAGGAGTTGGTATTTGTCCTTCCTCTCAGGGAGGAGGTCTTGGAGCTGCTCCCGGCCCTGTGGTCTGGGCTGCCTCTGAGGGTGCCCTAAATGCCTGCTTTGTGTCCCTACTCCTGAGGGTAAGCTGCTGCCAAATGGGAAGCACCTCCCCCTCTGGCGGGAACTACCAGATTCTTCCCTTCTGCGGCAGCTACCGGGCCTGGAACAGAGCCTGGGGGTTGGGCAGGCCCTCCCAGCAGAGGGTGTGGACCCCCACGTGAGGCCCAGGCCCGATGCTTGAGACTGAGGTGAGAGTGTGGGAGCCTCCCCAGAAGGTGGAGGAGAAACCCCACAAATGGCAGCCCGTCTTCTAGCCAGGGTTAGAAGCAAGGTCATGTGGAGGCCATCCACTCGAGGTAGCCTTAGTCAGAAAAGGTAATGCCTTCCCCGAGGGAATGGCCTCGAGCTGACAGGCTCACTGGCCTCCTTTGGACAAGCCCTGACCTAGGAAATGTTTCTTTGTCTTTCCTTGGACTTTTGAGGCCCAGGCCCAGTGGTACTCACAGGCAGCTACAGACCTCCCTCTGGAGAACCACTTCTCCTGCATTGGGAGGAGCACCCTGTGATCCCCAGGAGCATTTACACATCCAGGCCAAGGGCACTTTCCTGCCTGCCCCCTGCAGACCCCTCAGAGGGCCCGAGCACAGCATGGGAGATGGGACAGAGACGGTGTTGTTTGCCGCTGTCACTGGCACAGGGGTCGCTGGTCAGCTTTCAGGTGATCATCTATGCAGTACCAGCCTCAGGCCTGAGCAGGGCCAGCTGAGGCTGGGCCTCAGAAATTCTGCAGTGGCTCCTGAGATCACCTGGGGCGTCCTGTGTTTTCAGATGCATGCTTCCTACAAGCTGAGGCAGCACCCCGCTTGTGGACGGGTCACCGTGAGGGGCAGCTAGTCTCATCGACCTCCCTCACAGTCTTCAAAAGTTCCCAAATACCAACCCCCCAGGGGAGAAAAACTGCCCGAAACAAATACTGACTGAGAATTTAGGTTTATTGCTGAGTTTCATCCTAATAAGCACAGTCCAGGCCTCTTAAGCTTCCTTTCCTCCTGAAATTTAGATGTTTATTCTGTAACCCAGGCACAGAAAAATTACATAGTGTCTTAGTTAGGGTTACTCTCGCTGTGAGAAAACACCATGACCGAAGCAGCTGAGGGAGGAAAGGGTTTGTCTGACTTACACTTCCACATCGCTGTTCATCACCAAAGGAAGTCAGGACAGGAACTCACACAGGCAGGAACCTAGAGACAGGAGCTGATGCAGAGGCCATGGAGGGGTGCTGCTTACTGGCTTGCTCCTCATGGCTTGCTTAGCCCGCTTTCTTACAGAACCCAGGACCACAAGCCCAGGAATGGTACCACCTTCATCAATCACTAACTAAGGAAGTGCCCTACAGGCTTGCCTACAGCCTGATCTTACGGAGGCCTTTTCTCAGTGGAGGCCCCCTCCTCTCAGCTGACTCTAGCTTGTGTCAAGTTGACATAAATCTAGGCAGCACAAGCAGGACAGACATATATTCTAGGAAGGACTGGGGCCCGTCACATCCTTAGGACATGGTTTCCTGGGGTTAGATATGGGGCAGAAGAGGATAGGAAGCCAGGCATGGTGGCACATCCCAGCACTCAGGAGGAAGAGGCAGCAGATCTCTGTGAGTTCAAGGCCAGCCTGGCCTACAGAATGAGTTCCAGGACAGCCTACAGAGAAACCCTGTCTCAAAAATCACCCGAGAGGGGAGGGGGGGAATCCACATCTGCTTTCTCACTATGGCTTCTGGTACCAGCATTCTAGGCTGCTTAAAGCACAGAGTTCAGGCTCCACATTCCCAGCTCAGAGAGAAAGAGGTTGTCAGCAGGTGAAAGGGGGTGCAGGGATATTGGGAGACAAAAAGAGTCAATTCAGGAAGAGATGGTCTTGGAACAGCTGGGATGTGACTGTGCCAGCCTGTGAGACCAAAGGGGTCTGTTCCAGCTCATTAGCCAGCGCACAGCAGGGAAATGGAGACTCCTCAGGGTCTGTCAGGCAGGGATGGCACAGCAGATTCGAGAAACTCTGTGTGGTCCTGAGGCTACCCCACAGGAGATGAGGCAGGAAGCTTCCCAGCAGGCCCCATATTGGAAGGGCAAAGGAACCAGCTGTCCTCCTGCCCAGTCCTTCTCGGGGGCAGCGCCTCAGAGGAGACCAACAGCAGCCCTAAATTCCAAACACTAAACTCAGTCCTGCCCGGTCCCTTGAACTTGCCCAGGCCAGAGATACACTCATAAGGGTTTAAATCTTTCCCCATCATTTATTTGTCAGCTTCACTAATTAAGCCGTGTTAATTTCATTTACTGAAAATGGAAATTCATCCACCTCATTTCTCCCTGGTCACCCTCCACACACAGAATCCATCACTCCTTAGCTGCAGGCTGCGTAAAATTTACAGGACTAATTATGTTGTCAGGTCTCTTTGTAAATACAGTCCATAAAGGCCGCTGGCTTGCCGGGGTGCAGTGCAAGGGCATTTCGTTGTTAGTTTAATTACTGGTTAGTTATTTAGCTTCTCAAATGTTTGCCTCATTTTCCCTAAATCAAATTAAATGTCCCAATTGATGTATTCTGTCTCCAAGGCCTTGCTCTTATTTCCCACACCGTTTAAATACAACTCCCAATCTGACAAGGATGCCTAGGAAAGCCCATTGCCTGAGAGCCCGAGCCCGGCTTGTCTGGTGCCTCCGGCCATGCCTGAGGTTTGGAACTTTCCTGGGATCAAGACCCTTTTCCATGGCAGCCTTGGGCTGGTCCTCTGCCTGTGGAAACCCCAACGCAAGGGGGCATTTCTGTTTCCAGAGTCCGAGGTGGCAGAGTGGGGGGCGGGGTGGGAAACGGGGAGAGTTTCACTGTTGTTCTCAGAAGGGCTGAGGACCACTGCGGGCATTCGGGCATTCGTCTGACGTCTAGAACTGCGTCTGTATCACCCAGGAAAAGGTGTCATTGCTCTGACTCCTAAAATTAGCGTTCGGGCCGCCCTTCCCTGAAGGCCTCTGATGTTTGGTTCCTGTTGCTGCAGCAGCAAAGGGCCACGAACACAATGGCTTAAACACCACAGTTCTGAGCTCTGGAGGCCAGACTCTCAGGATGGATCACACCGAGTTAAAATCGGGTGTCAGCAGGACTGTGTTCCTTCTGGAGGCCCCCCAGGGAGCACCTGTTTCTTTTTCTGTTTCCAGCCTCTAGTGGCTGCCTGCATTCCGTGGCTTGTGGCCCTCTTCCAGCCAGCAACTGCATCACCCTGACATCGGCTTCTGCCGTCATGTCTGAGTCTCTGACTCGCTTGCCTCCTTCTTTCCCTTATAAGAACTCTTATGATTACATCAATCCACCCGGATAATCCAAGATAATCTCCCCATCTCAAGGTCTTTAACTTAATCACATCTGCAAAGTCCCTTTTGCCATACAAAGTGACATATTTATAGGCCCTAGGGATTAGGATGTGGACATTTGTGGGGGGGCATTATTCTGCCTACTCCACGCCCCCTCCAAGTGCCTCTTGCATGACTTAATAAGGGAGCCATCGAACAGCTGCTGCCTTGGAACCGGTCCTAGGCTGGCCTTGTTTGGGATGCCGCAGTACGAGAAGACGCCTGCCAGCCAAGGCTGGCATGGTATCTTTGTCTCTGCAGTTGGCACCTACTTCCTAATGACCACTGACCTGGTGTTAGCCTGGTGCCCCAACATGCCCTCCACCTGCCTTGCTCTCCGTGAGTCTGGAGCCGTTCCTCTGCAGCCAGAATGCTCTGCAGTGCCCACCCCTCATAACCCAGAACTGCACGGGACAGGGGTGGTAGTTATGGGTCTGAGGCCCCCAGTGATAGATTCCAGCTAAAGAAGATGATGATCTGTGTTGCTCACTGGATATTGTTTTGCCAGGGCTCCAGGAGCAGAACTGAGGACAGTCAGAACTTTGGTCTACGGTAGAATTAAGACAGGTACATGAAGCCAGGCCTAGTGGCCTAGACATGTAATCCCAGCTACTCAGGAGGCTGAAGCAGGATGGCAAGTTCATAGCCTGCCCCCGGCCACAGAGTAAGTTTCAGGCCAGCCAGGGCAACTTAGTGAGATCCCTGTTTCAAAAGAAAAATTAAGAAGAGAGCTAGGCTCAGTGGTGTAGTACTTGCCTAGATTGGGTCCCCAGTAAGAGTAGCTGTCTGTCTGTCTGTCTGTCTCTCCCTCCCTCCCGATCCCTGAGATGGTGGTTTTAGATGATAAGGCTCTGTCAATAGGAGTTGATTCTCCCCCTGAAAATCTTGAGGATCACCGATGGGAGCATCAGGGAGGCCATGGGGACCGAGCAGCAGTGGGGTTAGCAGGAAACAAACTCGGTCACCAGAGAGAACGAGACGTGTGCTGAGATGTGTTCCATCTTTACCTTAATCTTTTTCCATTCTTTATACTGATGGTGGGAAACAGCACTTTCTTGGAAGCCAGAGCCCTAGTAGCTGAATGTTCTGGAAGGATTCCCAGAGACTATCAAGACTAGTAGACTTCCTCACTCCTAGACCTTTTCCCTCCCTCTGTCCCACTGTCTGTTATACCTAGCCACATGTACTTCTGAAATCTCTAGAATTTTTTCATTGGCCCCAAACTGGAGTCTTTGCCTTATTATACAAAGGGAAAGCTAGGTGACTCCCATCTGGGGTCACTGGAACTAGAAAGTCTGCGGCATTAAGAGCAAAGCACCCCCAGGAGAGAGATCCAAGGCTTCCGATCTCATTGGTAACTGAGGCACTCTGTGATCCTAGTGTCATCCTGAGACTCCTGGTGACTTGGTTCCTGGTATACTGGGAGTGTTGGGCAGCTGAGCAATGACATCATTGGGCTTCTGGTGCCCTGGCTGGTGATATCATTCTAAGATGTTTGGATGACTGGGCAATGATGGCACTAACAGATGATGCCACGTGAGGACCATTCCTGGTTTGAGTAGTAATGTTGTCATTTAATGGTTTCTAGATAAGATGGTGATATCATGTGGGGTTGTTGGGGGTTGGGGCTGTGATGTCACACTGAGTAGACGTGTAAAGTGTGACTCAGAGCTCAACGAGCCACTGAGGTCAGGAATGAGGCATTCACAGTACAAGAGTCAAGAGGAGACCCCAGTCAGATGAGGCTTCTCTCTGCTTTCTCGATGTATTTTGACAAAAGGAGCCTTGAACTAAAATTCACAAAACACGTATTCTAACCAGGACTAGCAATTGTGCTCTGTATCAAGGAGGACTCCCTTTTGGTGGTGGCAGTGGGGTGAGACAGGGTTTCTCTGTGTAGCCCTGGCTGTCCTGAAACTCTCTCTGTAGACCAGGTTGGCCTCCAACTCTGCCTCCTGCCTCTGCCTCCCAAGTGCTAGGATAAAAACGTGCATCACCACTACCTCGCAAAGAAGACTCCTTTACTTGCAAGTGACGGAGACCTCTAAAGCCAGGTGGAGGAAGTGGGATTGAATCCCAGCATGCATTTGACCATCACACTAGCGTGATTGGTTGTTCTTTGTGTACCTTATCCATGACATCTGCTTCTCTCTGCACAGCCTCTCCCTTTATCATGCTTCACTGCCCTGTGCCTTACACACTGTCTAGTCCACAACCTGGAGGTGTGAATTGGCTTTGCCAATAACCACCACACTATGCTGGCTGGCTCTGCCCCTTCCTCTGTCCTCTTCCATGTAAAGACCAAATTACCAGGCCTGGCAAGATGGCCCAGCAGGTAAAGGTGCTTGCCACCAAGTCTGACTAAGGTTTATCCCTGCAACTCAGAGTAGAAGGAGAAAAATGACTCCTACCTTGTCCCCCGCCTTCCACATGCTTGTCATGGCATGTGAGTGCCTCCACACACACAAATGAATAAATGAAAACAACTTTAAAGACCAGGTTAACAGAGAAAGAGAAGTTCAGCTATTGAAAGGATACCATGTGGCATGTACTATGCATGCACGTAGACCGTTTTCCCCTCGGAGACTCAGTTTTTCCACGTATAAGGTTAGGAGGCCTTAATAGCAGCTTCTTGTACCAGTGATTCAGCGAATCGGTCAGAGGTACTAAGCAGCCTAGGGCTCCCTACCCGCCTTTGCTGGCTTCAGTGGTTGTGAGCACTGCATGTCTACAGGAGCCAGCGGTGCCTGGAGTTTGTCTAGAGAAAGGAGCTCACCACCGCTGCCTATCAAGGGGCCAGGCCCAGTGTACTGCACTCCGCCTCACCAACTATTGCTTCAGTCTGCCGTTGCCCCTCTTGCCTGTCCCGCTCATACCCTGCGTCAGTCTTCTAGTGTGGAGGACAGATTGCAATCAGAAGCCCCAGTGGCTCCCCTCCAGCTGGTGACCTTGCAGGGTGAACCAGGAGCGGAAGGTGGGAGGTAGAGGGAGGCAGGCCAGGTGCTCAGGGTCTGCTTGATGAACCCAAGAAGCAGCAGTGGCCAGTTCTAGCCCTTCAAGAATGGCAATGGCCTTGGCCAGATCTAGGTCTCTTCCCTTGGAGAACTAATCCTTAGGGCCCACCCAGAAGTTCACAAATGGGCATGCCGCCAGCTCCTCCCTGCCTACTTCAAGGCAACCCCCTACTATGGCTTTGGCTTCAGGGTGTTGTGGGGTATCCACCAGAGAAGAGTGCTTGGACGTGGGTTTAAGCCAATAGAAAGTCTTTCTTAGCTGGCAGGTCACTGCTACACTGGATGCTCAGGATCCCAGGGTAGCACCAGGCCCTTGTCAGGGTGAGCTTTTAGGCACAAAACCCAAGTCCTGGGTTGACGCACCTCAGTAGCTGGAAGCGGAACCACAGAAGCTAAAGAGCAAGGTTAGTACATTCAGAGACTTTCCCAGAACTACAGACTCTGGCGGATCAGGTCTTTGTTTTAGTTTTGGCAGGTGGAGCTGTCTACATGCTGAGTTTTATGGCCTGAACGGCACCTCCATCAGTTGTGCTGAGGCCTGGCCCTGTTACAAGGGGATCTTGAGGCCCCAAGCTGGCTTCCCCTAGGACAGAAACATTTTCCTTCCTGCGCCACCTCCTCCGTGGCTCCGGCTGGACCCTAGAAGCTTCCACTGTCAATGTGGTTCCTCCCTGCATGCAGGGAGTCTAGAGAAGGTTCCTGAGCAGAGCCTCAGGACTTGTGATGATTCATCCCAGCAAAGGAAGGTGGGCTTTTCCATAAGCCTGGTCTTTGCAGAGTCTCTGGGGTGGTAATACCTGGGGTGATAATGGCTGAGGTCATGTCCCGAGTCCGGGGACTGTGTGGGATGCCTTAGAAATAAGACAGAGAGAAATGACTAACCCAAACGCGTCAAGTTGGCCTTGCTTTCCATATCTTCCCCACACCACTGAACACCTCAGGACTGGCTACTTTGCAGTTCATGGCCAGGCTCTGCAGCCATTAGGCTAGAGGAGGAACAGGGAAAGTGGAAAGGTCAAAGGCTGCCTGGGGTAGGATGTACAAGATGGAGGACCGTACTAGTCTGTCTTCTATCCTTCCAGCTCTGGCTCCTTGAGCTTGGTGAGGCTGGAGGTCTGGACAGCAAGAGAACCGGACGTGAGGGCTGGGTCTTTGTGCTGCTCAATAGTCGTGTATCAGGATAGTCACTACGAATGCAGGAGATGACGTGGGCAGGTCGGGAAGAGGACCTTGCTGAGTGCCCCATCATTGATCACCAAGATCTGCTCTGGGGCTGAGTGGGCCTGTGGAAGCCTGACCTGCTTGGCTAGAGACTTCCAGATACTGGAGGTCTGCTTAGAGCCTGGGCACAGCTGCTCTTGGGAACTGTGGGGTAAAGTTATGAGGAGATGCTTACAGGTGACCAGCATGGGCTGACCTCAGACAACAGCAAGCTTTTGTTGCTTTGTCCTGCTTGCTGAGCTGGAGACCGAAATGGGGGCTTTGTGTACACGCGACCCCCTCCCCCACCTCCTGTTCCTCTTCTCCCTCTCTCCTCTCCCCCTTCCTCCCTCTCCTCCTTGCTCTCCCTCCCCCTGCTCTTCCTCCTCCTTTCTTCTTTCTTCTTTAATTTTTGAGACCGGGGTCTTAACTAAATTTCCCAGGCTGGCCTTGAACCTGCAATCCTCCTGCCTCAGCCCCCAAGTGTTGGGAGTACAGGCCTATATCCCCATGCCTGGTTAGACAGTAGCACACTAGTTCATGCTTACTTCCTATCCTTGGCTGAAGATTGGGAGGAACGTGGGTATCTGGGTATGTATTGTACAGCAGCCTGCCCCTAACCTGGGTATCCGAACCCCTGATGAGGATACTACGCCTCCTGAAATCCACTCCCATTCTTCAAACAGCAACAGTCTGAGCTTGCACGCCCCTGTTCTGTGCCCTAGAGAGACTAGAGAGTGACTGTTGATGACTGGCCTAGTCACCTTTACCAGCTGTTGGATCTGTCCATCAGAAGAGAGGGCCAAATTCACACTTCCACTTCATAGTCACAGAATGAAGGCCAGAGAGGCCTCCCATGTTCCCTGGCCAGCACAGCCAGGTGGGGCCCACTCATCTGGTGGGGTGCAGGCAAGCCCCCCCCCCCCCCCCCCCCGCAGTACAGATGGGCCTTCACCTGCAGTCTCCCATCTTCCCTGGGTAGATGACTTCATGAAACAGAGCCGGGGCATGCTGCTGCTCTACAGTATGAAGAACCCCAGCTTCCCAGAGTACATCTTCAGCAGTGAGAGCGGCATCATGTGTCTGGACATGCACGTAGACCACCCCTACCTGGTGGTTGTGGGCTACTACGACGGCAACGTGGCCATTTACAACCTCAAGAAACCTCATTCACAGCCCTGCTTCCGTAGCACCTCCAAGTCTGGCAAGCACACGGACCCTGTGTGGCAGGTCAGCCCAGGGCCTGGTGGGAAGAGCATGTGGGCTCTGGGGCCATGAACGAGGGACCTTGGGGAGGAGAAAACCACGAGCAAGGGGCTGGGGACGGCAGGTATCCAGCCCAGGAGCTGGATATGAGAAGGGGCAGAGAAGGACAAACGTGAGACCCAGGAGTTTTCTTTTAGAGCTGGAGTCTATGGAAGGTGGTGGCGCACGCCTTTAATCCCAGCACTTGGGAGGCAGAGGCATGGAGGTCTCTGAGTTTGAGGACAGCCTGGTCTACAGAAGGAATTCCAGGACAGCCTGGGCTACACAGAGAAACCCTGTCTGGGGAAAACAACAACAACAAAACAAAACAAAACAACAAAACAAAACAAAACAAACAAAATACAAAGAGCTGGAGTCTGCTGCCCATGAGTTCTACCATGAAGACCTTGGCTGTCTGCCAAGACTCACTTGCTGGTGTCATCAGTACCTCAGCAGCCAGAGCTGACACCCCCAGGACTTCCGGTTCAGATCCTTACCTACAAAGTTCCGGGACCCAAAGGGACCCTCCTCTGCCACCTGAGCAAGATTTGGGGATGTTCCCAGATAGGAATGGCACTGCCTGTTGCATGCCCTCTGGGGGGCGCTGGAGAGTCTGGTGGGCAGTCGGTTCTGGAGTCCGAGTTGTAGCATCCCTCTCTCTAGGCAGGTTAGGCAAGGCTTCTGTCTCACTCGGAGAGCAGACCTTCTCCACTGTGTCCCAAAGGCTCCACCTCTTTAAGCCATGGAGCACCCTCATGGGCAGGTCTGAGAGATTCTAAGGCTGGATTTCTGCCTCAAATTTCCCCAAGTCTCTGGGCTCTTCAGGCAATACTCAGGGCTCTGTCTTCCTCTGCCCTCGTGCCCCCACCATCTTTAGGCAGGTGTTTTGTGCTCACCTCTTCTGGCCCTGAGTCCATTGCCCCCAGTATGGGATATGCACTCCAGATAGGCCAGATCGGAGAGTAGGCTTCCTAGGCGCCGGGACATGGCACCGTCTCAGCTTCAGCTTTTCCCCAGAGCCTGGGGCGAATGGTGTCAAAGAGGAAGCCCTCAGGCCACATACCTTTCTGATCTCACTCTCTACAAAGCAGGGCCGAGAGGTTCTGTCCACCCGAAAGTCCACATTCCAGTTCATTATCTCCATGCACATGGAACTCTCCAGAAATGAAGAGGATGTCACCAAAGACTTCAGAGCCCTTGACTCTGCTCCCCCAGCCTAGACAGCCCAAGGCCAAGCATGAAGCATCCATAGTTGACTTGACCACCCTCGCCCTCCTCAAACCCAGGATTGTGGGGCCGATCCCGACCAAGCACCCTGTTCCTCCCCTGCCGTGTTCTCTAAATCAAATAGCAGAGTCGTCGCGGAATACTCAGTTTACCTGGACTGGATGGTCTGCTCTCCTCTGTCCTGCCAGGAAAACAGGGCAGCTATGTTTGCAAAATCCAGGCTCAGGCTACAGTCATGGCACGTAACCTGGAGAGGAGCCATCTGTCAGTCATCTATCCACTTCCTGTTTCCTTCTTTTCCTCTCATCCCCTCCATCATCCATCCATTCAGTAACTCCTCCCTGTTTGCTCCTGTAGTTGCTGAGAGGCTGAAGGGACTCTGGGGGCAGGGCAGACCTCTCCGTGCTGAATGTGAGCGTGCAGAGAGGGCCGAAGGCGGGAGGCCACGAGCTCTTTCTAGAGGAAATAACCTCTGATCTGGATTTTTGTTTTATTCTATTTTTTTGAGATGGGGTCTCCCTGCATAGCCCTGGTTGTCCTGGAACTCACTGTGTAGACTATCCCATCCTTGAACTCACGGAGATCCTCCTGCCTGTGTCTCTGGAATGCTGGGATTAAAGGTGTGTGTCACCGCACCTGGCTCCTGATCTGGATTTTAAAGGATGTCACTGTGACAAAAGGAGTCCCTGGCAATAGTAAAGGGCCTCAAGCATAGTGGCCCTCTGGGGAACAGGACATCATTCAGAGCATGTGTGAAGAGGGGAGGGGAGAGCTGAGGAGGGGCAGGCACCCAGGCGGGAGTGTGCTTAGCTTGGGCATTACAGCTCAATGGTTTTCAAATAAAAGTACAATATATAGATGAGAGCAGAACCGCTCTGATAAAGCCAGGGCCTCACTTCCCTACGGTCCCTCTTGCGGTTCTTCCCGGGGGGCCTAAGACATCCTATGAGCATAGTTGGAAAATCACCATCATCGGAGGATTCGGGTGGAGGTGTAACAGTCACGACAGTGGTTTGGAAAGGCACTCCGGCTAGAGCGTGAGAATTTTTGAAGGCTGGGGAAGGGCAGAGGTAATGGAGATGGAGATGGAGATGGAGTGGGAAGCTGTTGGGGCAGGGGCATCAACAGAAGGAGGTGCTTAGACACGGGGAAAGGGAAGAGTCGTGTTGCTGGGATTTGGTGTGCACTCCGGCTAGAGCGTGAGAATTTTTGAAGGCTGGGGAAGGGCAGAGGTAATGGAGATGGAGATGGAGATGGAGTGGGAAGCTGTTGGGGCAGGGGCATCAACAGAAGGAGGTGCTTAGACACGGGGAAAGGGAAGAGTCGTGTTGCTGGGATTTGGGGTGCCCAGTCGGGCATCAGTAGATGTGGGAAATGGCAGGGAGGAACATGTGTGACCAGAGATTAATAGAAAAGGCAGAGGGGAAGCTCCAGTGTGCTATTAGAACCCTGGGGCTTTAAGACAAGCCTGACTGGTTGAATGACATGTCCAAGACCTAAGAACCAGGTCCTTCTTAAAGGGACTGTGCTGCGTGTCTGGACACAGACTTCATTATGGACTCAGTCGCCAGTCTGGGGCAGTCTGTTGTGTTGGCCATAGGAGGCCACGGGAGGCTGTGGAGCCAGGGTTTTAAGACTGCTCCTGTCCCGTATTGCACAGGCTCCTTCCCTAGGTGGCCCGCACGGGTGCCTGAGCCCTGATCAAACCCTACTGTGAAGCCTTAACCAGGAACACTCGTGCTGTACAGTTCTAGAAAGAGGAACAGGAAGAAAGTATGAGGGGAGACTGGTCCAGTGCTCTGTCATAATCAGATAAGGGGAAGAAGAGGAATTCTGTGAAGTGCTCCCCAACTGGTCCCTGGGTCCTCACTGATTCTCTGGACCCTGCTGGTAAACCTTCCCTCTCCACTTTATCCCTTCCCTCTCACCTCCACTGTAGGAGTGCATGTGTAATTTGCACACACACACACACACACACACACACACACACACACACACGCACACTGGGCATGAGGCTGCTAAGTGGGGTGTGAAATACAATTTCCATGAGTGCTGGCGTCTGCTCATTAAACACTTCCCTTTGCAGCTCCCCTGCGCCTCTTACAGCCTGGCCTTTGACATTTTTGTCCCCTCCCCACTTTAAAGGGACCGTGCATGCACAGAAGGGGAAGTGGGCTCAGGATCCGTCCACACTGTGCGTTACCGCCTCTGCAGCATTCTGGCCTCCCCGTGAAAGCAAAAAAGAACCCGCTACCCAGACAGGCCCAGGCAGGACTCAGCCTTGCCTCCTGCAGCGACTGCAATCTGATTCACCAGGCCTAGGGGCTGGATGGAGAGACCGCCCCCCCCAGCAGCCATGGTGACAGCTGCGGTTGCAGGCAACGGCAGTTACAGTCAACAGGCCTGGGTTCTTGGCCTCCCTCTCTGGACCTCAGCTTGTGACAGAGGGAAGGGACTGGACGGGGGTCCCAGCATGGGGGGTCTGGAGGGAGTCGGAGGATGGAAGGCTCTGGGCACCCAGCCCCACCCCGGCTTTCTGGGACTTGGCTTGGCCAAGCCTCCACATCTGGCAACAGAAACTTGAGCCTCAAGCGTGTCATCTTCATAAGACAACAGCTCTGTCTCCAAAACACTTTCCCATATGTTTGCTTCCAGCCCCGAGAAGACGGGAGGGGCAGGATAATTAACCCGGATTTGCAGATGGAGAAATGCAGCTCAAATCTGGGATTTGGGAGCAAGATTCTGGGAGCAGGAGCTGGTGTCAGTTTGAAGGTGGGAACAAAGGAGACTTTCAAGAGAAAGGCCAAGCCTAGAAGAGGGGACCGACTCCCTTCCCTCACCCACTGAGCAGGGAACAAGCCCTACAGAAGCTTGCAGCCCACCTTCCTAGGACGATGGTAATAATGAGGATATTAGCTAGCTAGAGATTTTGTTCGTTTTTTTGAGACAGGGTCTTGCTGTGTAGCCTGGGCTGGTTTAGAACTCATGATCCTCCTGCCTCAGTCTTCTGAATGCTGGGAGTCAGTTCACACAGATGTCATCAAACTGAAGGTTTGCTTCCATTAGCTGGTATTTTTTTGGACATTTACTGTGGGCAGTGTTCTGAAGATTTTACACACACTTGGTCTTTTTCTTCTCACATGTTCTCATGACTTCCATTTCATAAGTGAAAAACTAGTTGTGGGCTCTGACCTTTCCATGGCTGAGCGGGGAGATTAAACCCAGAACCAGAACTTCCCATAACTAGACTGCTGGAACCGAACGCAGAAAGAAATTGGGTACCACTACTGCCAAAAGCGCATCCTAGGGCAATGCTCTGGCTGGTACTGTGGCCCCCAGGTTGGAAACAGAGCTGAGTGAAATGAGACTGGGAGGGCTCACTATAGAGTTCTGGAAAATGGGCTCCCAGAACTTGTAGCTGAGCCCCGCCTGCAGCCCTAACTCAACACCCTAACAGAGTTCCAAAACCTGTGGCTTTGTGATATTTCAGGTCAAATGGCAGAAGGACGACATGGACCACAACCTTAACTTCTTTTCTGTGTCGTCTGACGGCAGGATTGTGTCATGGACCCTCGTAAAGGTGCCTGTTTCCCAGATAAGGGTCATGGAGGGGTGAAGTGGGAGGAGCTAAAGGCGAAGAGCTACTGAGCCAATCGCCCCTCCCCCATCCCCATCCTCTCTGACTGCAGAGTGAGCTGGTTCACATAGACGTCATCAAGCTGAAGGTAGAGGGGAGCAGTACCACAGATATCCCTGAGGGGTTGCAGCTGCACACTGTAGGTAGGAACCCCAGCCCTCACACCTACAGCCCCAGCACCCCAGGATCAGTGACAGTGGCCGTTTACCTTCCCAACGCTCTCCCCTCCTTTGTACTGGAGCCTAGACTGGAGGAGACAGAAAATGTTATGGGTGGAGCCCTTGACCATTGGCACACACCGCTCTTCAGGCAGGTCCCTTCCCATGTGCAGACCCTGCTCTTGTTTATGCAGATCAGGTGCTGCTCTGCAGATCCATCCCTGTTTATGCAGATCTAAGCCCTGTTTACCCAGATCCTGTCCCTGTTTACTCAATTCCTACCCTGTTTATGCAGACTCTATCCCTGTTTGCACAGACCATGTCCCTGTTTGCAGACCCCCATCCCTGTTTACTGTGACCCTGACCCTGCTTAACTCAATTCCTGCCTTGTTTACCCAGTCCCCCATTCTTGTCTGCAAAGTCCGAACTGCCTAGGGCAAGCAAGCCCGTGGTCCAGTGTCTGTTTTCCTGGCCTGAGCCCAGCCCTTACAGCCTAGTTCTTTTTGTCCTGCACTGGGCTGGGTGGGAGGTTCCCTGGGAGAACCAGGCTAAGTCTGCCCCTCTTCTTCCAAGGCTGTGGCACTGCCTTTGACTTCCACAGGGAGATCGACTACATGTTCCTGGTGGGCACAGAGGAGGGGAAAATCTACAAGGTGAGGCAGCATGCCGGTCAGCTCCTCACAGGGCCACTTGGACCTAAGCACCCAGGGAGGGTATAGTATTGAACACATCCTGTTCTGACACCATCTAGTGTTCACTCTTCTGGAAGCCTTTTGTGGGGGAGAAGAATGCATTTCTTCTTTTTAAAGTTCTTTTTAATTGTTATTTGTGTGTGTGTGTGTGTGTGTGTGTGTGTGTGTGTGTGTGTGTGTGTGTGCATGTCATAGTGTGCATGTGGAGGTCAAGGGACAACTTTGTGGCGTGTGGGGCTCTAACTCAGGTCTTCAGGTTTGGTGGCGAGCACTTTAGCAACCGAGCCATCCTGTAAGCTCTTTTTTTTTTTTTTTTAACATTTATTTATTTAGTGGTGGTGTTGGGGACACATGCATGCCACACACAGTACGTGTATGGAGCTCAGCAGATAGCTTGCAGTTTCCCACGGGTTGCACTCTGGTCACCGGGCTCAGCGGCAAGCACCTTCACTTGCTGAGCCACATCTCACCAGTCCAAGAATGCACGCGTGTCTTGGTCTGCTTGGCGGCCGGAAGAGGGGCTACAGTCAGGGAAGGTGATGGAGAGTCTGGAGAGAAGCTCAAGCCAGCCTCTTTCCTCCTCTCCTAAGAGGCAGACATGGGAGTAGGGCTTGGGGGAGCTAGGCCATTCTGGGCAGACTTCCTGGAGGAGATCTGAGCTGGAGCCCAGCTTTGAAGGCCAGGTATCCAACAGAGTCACCTCTGAGGATGAGGTGCATAGCCATCAGCAGGACCCAGCCTCGCAGCCAGTTTTCTGCCGTGGTTGTCTCAGTGTTAGTAGGTGAACATCCCTCTGAACCTCCATCGTCCAGAAATAGCTTTGCTGTGAGCTTTTCTTAGGCTCAGAGACTCAGAATGTTAATTACAGACAGCCTCCCGGGAGCCCCAGAGGCCCAGCCCGAGTTGGTCTGAATGCAAAAGAGGTCCCCACCCCCTCTCCACCCCTCCCTGTGGCTGCCGGAGAGAGGCAGGGGAAGGAAAGACTGGCCACTTTGTCTCCTGGAGGGAAGGAGAGAGGCTTGCTGGCCAGGGCAGACACTGAATGGGAAATCTGAGTCAGTCGGCTCCTGGCTCCACACCTGCTCTTACCTGTACAAGGCGGGCGCTGCTTACTGTGGCCTGGATGATGTCTGAGCTGCAGTAAACCCGTGGCTCTGTCTACCAAGGCTCTAGCATGGACAAGAGATCAGGCTGTGCCCCACCCTTGACGGGGCGTGAGACCCACTTTGCCTTGCAACAGAGAGAGAGGTCACTTTCTGGTCAGTCACTTCCCTTCACCCTCCAGGAGGGTTCCGTGCCCAGCCCGAACCCCAGTCCTTCAGTGCTTCCTCTTCCTTTGGGAGGGGGTGGTGGTGCGCATATGGACAGACAGGCTCAGGTGCTGGTCCTCTAGGGCCCCTAGGGGAAGGTTGCCGCTGACTTTTCTCTCACTGTTGATCTCAGCCTTCCTGAATCATCCATCCCCTTCCCTTCCATAGTGCTCTAAATCCTACTCCAGCCAATTCTTGGACACCTATGATGCTCACAACATGGCCGTGGATGCTGTGATATGGAACCCATTCCACACCAAGGTCTTCATGTCCTGCAGCTCTGACTGGACCGTGAAGATCTGGGACCACACCATCAAGTGAGGGGCCTGCCTTGGCCCTGCCCCATGACCTCCCCGCGGCTCTGGCACTATGAACCCCCTGTGTTACGGACTTGACCTTTTTGTTACTGCAGGACCCCCATGTTCATTTATGACCTGAACTCAGCCGTGGGTGACGTGGCCTGGGCACCATACTCTTCCACGGTGTTTGCAGCGGTCACCACAGATGGGAAGGTGAGTAGTCCTTTCTCACCCTGCGGAGCCACCATGGAGACCATGAGGTGCCTCAGGGTCTCTTCCTAGAGAGCCCACCACATGCCACCCCAGGTCAGTAGGGGGTAAAGAGACAGGGGACTATGTATGTTAAAGGCCAGGCTCCGCAGGGAAGTGTGGAGGAATCCTTCATCACAGGGGCCCTCAAGGAAGGACAGGAATGTTCACCTTGGGGAACAGGCCCTCTGGGGAGCTGAGGTACCATCCAGAAGTCGTCTTCCTTGAGGTCTCTGTGAGTGAGTTAGAGGATGCCTAGCCTCTGGGCCAGTCACTGGTCTGTAAGGTAGTGAGCACCCCCACCTCCACAAGTGTCCAAGCTGGTCTGAGGAGCTTTAGTAGAATGTCACAGAGACTCAGAAGCCACCTCGTGTGAGACTGTTCTTAGGTGCAGGCTTGTTTTCTTTATGGAATTTGATATAACCTGACAAGTACCTGTAGCCCCAAGGAAAGAATCTGGCGATTAAGGCATCATCCTCACGTCAGTCAGCCCCCCATGAACATGTTATTAAGGGCCAATGTGGTGCTCCGTTCCAGGCTAGGATCTGGCAATTCAGGCACCTGCTCTTATGGAGCTCACATTATAGTGGAGAGGAAGACAAAAACAGGCACTGAAATTCCCACCAGGTTAGAGCAGAGGACCGAAAGAGGGTGGTCCATGGATCAAGTGTTGATAGCAGCGTTATTCATAGTGTCAAACAGTGAAAGAAGCCAGTGTCCATCAAATCACGAACAGCAAACAGTGCCGTGTGTGTGCAAAAGGATCATATTCAGCAGACAAGGAACATATATGATAACATAGATGGGTATGAAAAGCATATGCTAAGTCAAATAGGCCAGACACACAAAAGAATGAATATCTGGTATGTCCAAAACAGATTTGTACCATATGCATCGTGTCAAGAGACAGATCTATAGAAATACAGAGTATATTTGTGTTTGCTTCAGATAGAGGGGTTGAGAAAAAAATGGGGAGTGACTGTTAATGAGTACAAAGTTTGCCTTGTGGGTGAAAAAAACACTCTAAAATTGGTTGTGATAATGGCTTGAAAAGTGAATATGCTTAAAACCAAGAAGAGTGTACGTTAGGTACGTTAAATGGATGAACCTTATAGTATGTGAATTATTACCTCCATAAAGCGTTATATCAGAGGAAGCCAGGATTGGGGGTACATGCCTATGCCTATAATCCCAGCATGCAGAAGGAGGAAGCCAGAGATCAAAAGTCTGAAGCTAGTCTGCATTGGCAGCAAATGCCAGCAGGCCAGACTGAGCTTCACAGGAAGCCCCTGAGGTGGTGGTGGGAGCCAGGCGGTTTCTGAGGAAAGGCCTCTTGGATGAGGTGAAGCTCCAATTGGGAGCTGATGGACGAGCACTAGCCTTTAGCTTTTTTCTTTTTTCCTTTTTGAGACAGGGTCTCTCTATTATGCCATCCTGCCTGTCCTCTTATGTAGACCAGGCTGGCCTCGAACTCACAGAGATCCATCTGCCTCTGCCTCTGCCTCCCCGAGTGCTGGGGTTAAAAGTGTGGGCCGCTGTGCTCTGTGGGAGCAGCATTATGAAGATGAGGTGGGGAAGCTGTGTGAGCAGGGAGGCAGCAGGACTCCATCCAGCATTCTGAGGTGTGAATGGGAATGAGGCCAGCCTTAGGAACTGAGGCCACACGCCTGGGCTCAGTCAGCAAAGGCAGAGGGCTTAGGATGAGAGGAAGGACATGGGCAGTGTATGGAATTTGGCTCCAGGGAGGCTGAGAGAAAAAAATTTAAAGGGAAGCCGAGGTACAGCATGGAGGATGGCTTGTGGATGGGCAAGAGCAGAAGCAGGGACACGGCGAGCTGTCTGTCACAGCGGGAGCTGATAGTGATTCCCGGTGAGGCAAAGATAATATCAGACATTATTGGGCACTTAGGCATCAAACTCTGAGCGCTTTGTATTTATTAGCTGGGATAAACCCCTGGCTCCGCCACTTACAAGCAAGTTAGCCTCCAACGGCTTCCAAATCCTCATTTATAAAATAGGGATAGTAACAGAACCGCCATATGGAGTGGTTGTGAGGGGTATAATTAGATGATCCAACCTTGTAACACTCCTGCCCAGAGCCTGGAACATGGTAAGTATATTAGACTGGATAAATGGTAGCTGCCATTATTGGTTCTTTTTATATGGCTTTGGGTTTCTTTGTGGTATTTTTATACATACATGTCGTTATAATTTGTTCTGTCTTCTTCCCTCACTGTGCTCTCCATCCCTCTGATCCCCCTTGCCTGTCCCTTTGTCCCCTCTAAGAGCCCCCCCCTTCTGCTTTCATGTCACATACATCCCATAGCGGCTATTGTTATTTAGTCCGCATAGACTTAAGATTTCTACACTTTTTTATCCTCACTCCCTCATCATGGAGGACAGCAAGCCGACATAAAGACCCTTCTGCTGTCGCTAGCTCGGCCATGCTGACCGTTAGCCTTCTGTAGGGCTTCCAGAAAGCCCGAGGTGGGAGACCGGGGCCCTGTTTACCCAACTGATGACACTAGCCTCTCCGTAGGCCCATGTGTTTGACTTAGCTGTCAACAAGTATGAAGCTATCTGCAACCAGCCTGTGGTGGCCAAGAAGAAGAACAAGATCACCCACGTGCAGTTCAACCCCATCCACCCCATCATAATTGTGGGCGATGACCGTGGACACATCACCTGTCTCAAGCTCTCTCCCAACCTGCGAAAGATGCCGAAGGTATGGGCTCCGGGAGTCCCCGCTGCCATCAAGAGATAGGGGGATGAGAGGGAGGAGCCGGGGCCACCCCAAGTTTCTGGCTTGAAGGATTCGAGGTAAGGATGGTATCAGTGCCTGAATGAAGAGGCTGGGGAAAAGGTTTGTGAAGTAACAGATCGGTTTGACCTGCTGCATCCTGTAGGGTCCAGGGGTGATTTCCAAAGAGTAAGTGGCCTTGGAACATGGGGGAGGCAAGCACCATTGGCTTACCGGAAGTGCAGGCTGTTGGGACAGGTCACCAGGAGAGGGACTCAAGGCTTAGCTGAAGCATTGCTGCTGGGCTTATAGAGTTTCAGCTCCAATGGTCCCTGAACTGGGAGCTGTGAATCTACCCAGGAAGGAGTAAGTGAGCCGTGAGCAGGGTAACTAGGTCAGCAGCCATGCAGGTCTCCTGAGTTCAGGATTCTGTTTCTCGAGTCTCTACTGGTGAGAAGAACCAGACCAGAGCCCAAGGACCCCAAATGTATGACACAAAGCCCAGAGCAATGCCCTCAAATCTATACCTGAGCCCAAAATCAGACTTAAGACTCAAGCTTCACAGCACAGGCCTTAGAATCCAGAGCCTCAGAACCCAACTTAAAAAAATACAGAACCCATTTGTATATGAGAGTAGAAATGGCCCTTTGCTCTCTGCCCAGCTTTGGGCCAGGGTCAGGGTCACCAAGTTGCCCTGACCATTGAACCTCCAGGGTACAATCTGAGGCATATACTGCAGTTTGGGGCAGGGTTTGGGTCTTGTCTTGTTCGGCTAGTCTTCTTCCCCAAGTGTTCCTACCCAGCCAGGGACTGTGCACCATCCTTTGGATACTGGCATAGACTATTCCCCACCATGGCCAGGGAGGCATGGGCTGGAAGTATGGACGGCCCGTAATTGTAGCCAGCTGGGGGAGGGGGTGGACTTGGCTATAAATACTCAGAAGGCTTGCTAAGCGCCTGCAGCTGTGGCCTGCAGGCTGTGGTGGGCTTTGGGGGTTGGGGGAAGTCAGGCATGGTCTAAATCTCTCTGCTGAGCCCAGCTCCTTGGCCTCAGGAGGGAGAAAGGAGGCAGCAATGTTTGTAGAACAGATAAAATCTGTTCTTAATTTAATGAGGGGCAGGCTTAAGATGGCAGAGCTAGACAGCCCCCTGGGAGGATGATGGTCACTCTTTAGGAGAGGGCCATAGCCCTGACACCAGGAGCGTGGTAGATATGAAGGAATGCTACCCGATGTGATCCTGGGAAGCAAGATTTATCATAGTTCCATCTCCTCACAAAGCAAGGGTCAGTGTGGCTGAGAGAGCTGAACTCTGAATCTGGAAACCTAAATCACCCAGGATCTGAGCAGGGACAATGGGGGCTAGTACTTGGCAGGATTAGAAGTTCCTGTGAGGTGACCCTGTCAGAGTCAAGTGATTCATACAGAAGGAAGTCCTCTGGGCATCCCCGCTGCCCTTTCTCTGGGAGCTGCAGATTCCCTGCTCTTCCCAAGAGGTCTCGACTCCTCTCCCGGGAACTTCCTCAGAGTGCCATTAGAGGTCAACTGTCTTTCTTTTCCTCCTGTACGGTTGGAAAAGTGAGGCTCAGAAAGGGACTTGTCCAGTCTCATGGGGGATCTAATGCAGCGACGGAACTAAAAATCAGGTCCCTTAAATACCAAGGGATGGGGTAAGGCTGAGAAACAGCTTAATGATGGAGGGAGAATGGGGAGAGAGGAAAAGATGACTGTCCTGTGCCTCCCAGAGCAGGGAGCTGGGTAAGTACAGACTGCGTGCCAGAGGCTGCAGGAGCAGACCTGGGAGGCGGTGGAGGGGTCAAGGCCAGAGGAAATTGGAGCTCTGCAGAGTAGCTGCAGCTAGATGGAGCCAGGAAGGCGCCTACTGCCTCCTCTGCACTCTCCTCTGACCTTACAGCCCCAGCAGGTGTGGCTGGGGCAGGTGCCAGGAAACAGTGGGCACAGGTGGCAGAGAAGAGAGAGAAGGCAGGAAGTGGCAGCTGGCCAGCCTGTCTCGGCACAGTCCACAGCCCACTGTCTGGACAGTAGGGCGAATGTGACTGGTGTGGCCTGCTACAGAATTTTCAAGCCTGGGGGCCAAACGTACCTGTGTCTAAAATTCCATTGTTTCAGGGCCCAACTTAGCAGTGGAGGCATTAGAATGTTTTGCAGGTGAGGGCAAGGGTCATAAACTCAGGATCTGAGATACAGTCCCCACCACAAGGAGTCACATGGAAAATTCTGTCTGCTCCCATGGGTCTCCTGGTACCACTGGCATCAAGTGGCACCCCTCCCCAAGCCTGTGAGGACACCTGTGGCCTAGTCCTCATCTCTCTCTCTCTCCTGCAGCACACATCTATCCCCGCTTTACAGGGCTGAACCTGGGTGGTCCTAACAGAAAGCTCCTGCCTCTCCCTGGAGCCTACAGCTCTCCATGGCCGGCTTCTGAGAGACTGAAGATAAATGAATGCCTTTTCCCAATCCTGCCCTTGCTAAGCGTTGGAGCTAGAGTTGGAGGTCTCCTCACAGGCCCTCCGATGAGCCTCTGAGTCACCTAACCTGAGTAGGGGGAGGACTGAATGGGAGTAGCAGGAATCCAATATTTACCGGGCAAGGGAGGGTCAGGGAATAGCTAGGGCAGGCTGGGCAGAGGAGCCAGTGGTGGCATCTAAAAAGAGGCAGCCGGTCCTTCACCATTCCCACTGGCATTTCCCCTCTCCCCAGGAAAAGAAGGGCCAGGAAGTGCAGAAGGGGCCCGCTGTGGAGATCGCAAAGCTGGACAAACTGCTAAACGTTGTGAGGGAAGTCAAAACCAAAACCTGAGCGTCTGGCCCGGCCCAGCCTCAGCCCAACGTGTACAGCGCTCTGCCTGGGCACCAGGGTGCCTAAGCACCAAGGATGTACCCACCCTGACCAAGTCCTACTATTTGCTTTCCACATTCTAGTTCTTATGGTCACAGCACTCTTCTCCAGGACCTGGCTCCCAACCTCCATTACACTCCCTTTACACAAATAAACCTGTTTGAAAACTCATACCTTTAGTGTTTTCTACCACACAGCCCCCAAGAAGAGGAGTCTCAGGGTAAGCCATAGTTCCATTTATTATCCAACAAACAGTGGGAGGACCAGAGAAGGGGCCCAGCCCGGACACCCTCCCATTATTGCCGTGGGTTCCAGTTTGCTTCCCCAACCTAGAGAGCCCAGAGGCACCGAGCTTAGGGATGTGAGCGGCCCTTGGCCCTTGGGATGGAGCAGAGTCCAGAGGGCCCTGGCCCTAGCACCGACTCCTGACCCCCACTCCAGGCCTGTCTCTCTAGGGCTACTCAGGCCTCTCTTGAGTCAGGCTGGTTACAATCTAGGCTGCTGGGTCCAGCTTCAAATAGACTGGACTCCAGATTCTGGACCCCAGACTGGCTGAACTCTGGGATCAGCTGCCACACTCTGACTCTGGTATACTCAGGTCCAGGACTCCAGGGTAGGCCAGGCGCCTTCAGGGCTGCAGCAGGTAGCTGCCTTCATGGCTAGGCTTCTGGGGGGGTGGTGCCTTCTCAGGACAGGGGCCAGGGCTGGAGTTGGGACTGGATTCCGAGAGAGAATCGACGTCAGTGGAACGGGAGTGGCAGGCCCAGCAGAGAATGACCCAAAGCAGCAGCAGCAAGAAGCCAACAAGGCCGTTGCAGACGATGGCAATGAGGGCCCCCTGGGAGATGGCTGCCCCCATGACAGGCAGCACCCTCAGGCCAGAGCAGAGAGCGGAGCTACCTCAACGGCAAGGCCCATGCCGAGGCGCAACTCCGGTATGGCCGACTTTCCAAGGAGGCTGTCCTGTCCACACACAGTGATTCCTGGGCAGTGGAAATGCCCACCTGCAATCCTGAGCCTGAGGAAGTACAGAGGAAAGGAGAGGGGGTGAAGAGGAAGAAGTGGGCTGAAGCCTGGGGGGGGCAGCTCCCCTCTCCCATCTTTGGCCTCTCAGGCAGAGGGCATTGAGTCCCAGCAGGCTCAGGAGCCTCCCAAAGCCAGGACCTCCATCCTCAGGCCTGGCTCTGAGCACCTGGTGCGTGGTGCCGCCCGAGTGGGGAAGCTGTAGCAGGCAGGCACCCTCTGTCTCATCCTCCGTGGGACTGGTGGGTATAGCCTAGCCCTGCCCACCAAGCTTCTAGCCTTCAGACATGCTGTTGGTGGGCGGGACTGAGGTGGCCCAAGGCCCAGGAGGAAGAGAATTACGACCATCATTGAGGAGGCTAGGGCATCCTCTCTTTCTGAGGGCTGCAGTAAGCGAGTCCAGGAAACCTGCAGAGGGTGCCGGCTCACACAGAAGGGAACTTTGTGGAGGCCCTGGCAGGAATGTGTGGGTCCTGCATATCCAAGGTTGTGCCGAGGTGTGCCTTTCCCTGGCACACACTTTGCCTCTCTGGGTCAGGTGTGTGTGTGTCTGAACGGTACACCCTCCTGTCCCTCTGTCCCTTGCTGGATTTGCATCCTTGTCCTTCCATACCTACCTCTGTGAAGGTGTGTGGCTGCCTATCTCTGTGTCCCTGTCTCAGAGTGTTTTGAGTGTTTCGTGTGTGTGTGTGTGTGTCTCATTTCTCCACCAGTCTGTCTCTGGGTATCTCTTGTCTCTTTTCACGACTCTATGTCCCTCTGCCCTCCAGGACATGCCTCTTCCTTTCTCCGTGGGGTCGGCATCAGGGGTTCTGTGCGTGTTGCATGTGTCTCTCTGTCTTTGTGTCTATCTCTCCTCCAAGCCGTGTGTCTCTGTCTCTGTGTGGGTCACTGTCTCTTCATCTCCGTTCAGGATCTCTGTATCTCGACCCCCTGCCCGTAGGGGAGGCCTCCCCCCCCTTACCTGAGTTGAGCCCGGTGCGCGCCCGCGGGAGGGTCCGGGGCAGCGGGATGCTCAGCGCCGACTGAGGCTCGAAAGCCTGCGGGCGGGGGGCGGCGGGAGGCGGGCAGGGGCGACGTCCACTCCCCGGGCCCTCCCCCTGGGCCGCGCAGCCTCTGCCGGCCGCTCCCGCCGGGGCGCGACCGGGCCGGCCTCTGCCGCGGGCGGTCTGCGGAGAGCGGGCACCTCCTCCCCCTGGGGCGGCGCCTCCTCCGCGGCCGGGGCCGCTAGCTCGCTCGCTCGGCGGCGCTCGGGCGGCGGCGGCTGGAGCGTCGAGGAGTTCGGCTGGGCTCGGCTGAGTTCGGCTGGGTTCGACTGGGCTCGGCCACGGCGGGAGGGAGTCGGCTGAGCTCGGCTGAGCTCGGCGGGCAGCAAAAACAGCGAAAAGCCCCGCCTCGTGAGTGGCCAGCGGCCTGCGGCCCTTCGGGGGCGGAGCCATCTCTGTGCCGCTGCCGCCGTCCAATTGGCTGGTCGGGCCAAGTTCCTGCACCATTGGTTGTGCTCTGGGGTGGGACACCACTGTCCTGGTGCAGGAGAGGAGGAGGGAGGGGCGGAGGGGGGAGGCGAGAGGGGGATGAAGGGGCCACTTTGTTTTGATTCATCCCTTGAGAGGGTGGAGGGCCAGGTTCACCTTTTTGCAGTGATTTCTTGCACCTTCCACACTGGAATGCACCCCTGTATGTGAGACATCCACCCCTCCATATCTGGGAGAAGTCTGTCCCTATTATCTGGGAAAAGTCCATGTGTCTCCACACCTGACCCTCATCTCTTATCTTCCTACACATCCCTTTCTCACTCCGCATTCTCACGTTACAGCACCTATAGATTGCCCCGGGTCCTAAGAACAGTGTGATCCCTGGTAACACAAGACCTTTGATGCGTTTGACTGATTTCTCGCTCAGTGTTGGTCACAGGCTTGTGCTTTGCTTGCTAGAGGGAGCCTGAGACACCTGAAGAATGGCTCAGCCCTAGCTGGACTAGATCCGGGCTTGGTGGACGCCCTGACTCTCTGTCCTGGTAGTTCTCCTGAGACCAAAGCACCTCGGACAGGAGCAATCCAGCAGGCCTTCCTCTCCCCGATCCTCACACGGCAGTGACGTTCTAACCAAGGGCTCTGGCTCACGCATGCCAGGCAATCATGTACTCGACCACTGAGCGACATTCTTAGCCCTCCAGGGATTCTTAAGTGTTCGTATCCGGGCCCTCTTGTCTCTCTTAAATATTGTCCATGGACTATCAGTTCTATCATGGTGGCTCCTACTGCCCCACATCCAGGCTTAACTTCTCTCTGGAATACTTACTACACTCACAGCAAAATGTCTACTGGAGTCGCGGTAGTGTTTAACTTTATGACGTTGGCAAATTTCTTGACTCTCCTAACCAGGGCTTTCTTCTCTACAGGATGGTTATAGTAATAGCTACTTCTCAGGTTTCTCACTAATTCATTTATACCATACCAACTGCATCAGCAAATGCCAGCTGACATAAACCCAGGACCAAGTGGCTAAAGGGCAGGCCCCCTCCTTCCAAAAGACCCCTGGAAACCTGGATACTATTTGAAAAGGAGAAAGAGAAGTATAAAGTAATGTGAACAGCTGAGTCATCTAAAGCTACTGTGTTAGAGGCTGTCTAAAATAAACTGTGGACCCCGTGGAGTTTGTCAGAATGGATTAATTTTAGTTTCCCCCCTGTTACCCAGCAGGGTGGGGGTATTGTGAGAAAGATCAGATCAGTTATAGGAAGGAGAGGAGACATATGGTCGCACATCTGAGTGTAATGTGAGTGAATTTGTGACCTAGCCACAGGGGTTCAGATTTTATCCTGGAAACAGTGGGGAGTCACTGAAGAATTTTGAGCACGGGAGTGATGTGATCATATCCAGAAATTAGAAGGGATGATTTGGGCTGTTGGGTGGAAAGGAGTTTTGAAAGCATTTGAGGGTGAAAGATAGGGGTATTGATGAGCAGCTAAAAATGGCCCTGGCAAACAGAGTGGAAGGTCACTGGGGGTATTCGGTTACATCAGTAAGCAGAGCTTATAAAATAGGGGAAGTTAGAAGAGGACATTCTGGGGTAACTGGTTTGTAGCCGCAATACCGGGATGCAATGTCCAGTGATAAAGAATACATGAGCAGGCTGATGAGAGGCCACCAAGCCTGGTGACCTTAGTTCAATCCCTGGGATCAGTGTGGTGGAAGTTGAGAACCGACCCCAAGTTGTCCACTGACTTCCATGCTACTCACTGTAGCACATGTGTGCCCCCCACCAAACAAATATAATTTAAATGTAAGTTTTAGCAAAGACTTAGGCGATAATATTTGAAGATGTCAAATTGGAGATGCCAATAGAATGCCTTAGTGGAGCTGTTCAGTAGGCATGGATAAACATCTCGGAGGTCCAGGAAAGATGTCCCAGGAGTTTTTGCAACTAGGTGAAAGAGAGTTAAGTCAGAAAACTATATGAGCCCACTTAAGGGGAGTCAGAGTGGCTTAAACAGTCCCAATAGACCCGCCTTGTGTCCTGGTCATCCCTACCCTCATATGGTCCCTAATGTTTGCCCAGTTCACGTAGTGCAACAAGACTTCAAAGAGTTCCGGATATTAAAATCTTATTGTCTAGGTAGTCAAGGAGACTGGTGGAGGGGCGGCCGCTGCCGCCACTGCTGCTTTTTGGACACGATTTGAAATTCCTCAGAAAGTGCTCTGATTTGCTTAGCTTCGGATGGCTCAGCAGCGGTCGAGAACAGAGTCCAACTGGTTAACGTGACCCGCATGATAACCCTAAGGAAGTGGGGTGGCTTCCAGGAGACAGGTCACGAAGAAACAGAATGGCAGGTACTCACTATTTCTACACATTATTTCCCAGACACAGACACATCATTTTCTCTGTATATGATTCCAAAACATCCTCAGAAACTGCTAGATCCTGGATCTAGAATGTTCCTGAAGGCCGTGTGTTACAGGCTGTCGGGAGTCGGGAAGTGTTGGGTCCCTGCAGGCGTGCTCTTGAAGGGGACTGTGGAACTTGAATCTTTTCCTCTTCCTCTGTTTTTCTTGTCTGGGCCAAGAAGCAAGTAGTTTCGCCCTCTTTCTGCCCTGGTGACACCTGCAAAACTGTGAGCTGAAGTAACCTTTTAACTTAAATCTTCGTTACATTTATGAATGTATGCGTGTGTGTGTGTCTGCACATGCGCAGGAGCCGCACAGGTGTGTCTGCACATGCGCAGGAGCCACGCAGGTGTGGAGGTCAGAGGACAACTTTCGGGAGGTGGTTCTCTCATTGCACCAGTGAGTTCTGGGGATCGAGCTCGGATCATCGGGCTTGGTGGTAAAACATTTACTCACTAAGCCGTCTTGCCAGCCCCTCTTTATTTTTTAAAAGTTGAAGATGAGCCAGGCATGGTGGCGCACGCCTTTGATTCCAGCACTCAGGAGGCAGTGGCAAGTGGAACTTCATGAGTTCGAAGCCAGCCTGGCCTACATAGTGAATTCCAGAACAGCCAGGACTACATAGTGAGACCAAGTCCCAACAGACAAGTAAATAAACAATGTTGAATATCTCAAGTGTCTGTTACAGCAATGGAAAACTCACTGTCTTGGTTACTTTTCCTGTTGGGGTGATAAAATACCCTAATAAAAGAGACTTGAAGAAGAGTTTATGAGCTGGAGAGATGGCTCAGAGGTTAAGAGCACGAACTACTCTACCAGAGGTCCTGAGTTCAGTTCCCTGCAGCCACATGGTGGTCACAACCATCTATAATGAGATCTGGTGCCCTCTTCTGGTGTGCAGACATACATGCAGGCTGAACATTGTATATGTAATAAATAAATAAATCTTAAAAAAAAAAAACTGTCTAAAAAAAAAACAAAAAAAACAAAAAAACCACAACAACAAACCAACCAAACGAACATGAACAAGAGTTTACTTTGGCTCTCAGTTTGAAGTTGTAGTTCATTATGACAGAGAAGTCACAGTCATATTATATCTACAATCAAGAAGCAGGGAGTAATGAGTAATTGTGTTCGGCTTACTTTCTCCTTCTTATAAAGTCCAGAATCTCAGCCCAGGGAATGGTACCACCCACAGTGGGTAAATCTTCTGACTCCAATAAACCTAACAGAAGTAATCTCCATGGCCACGCCCAGGTGATTCAGGCCTCACCAAATTGACAATTGAGATTATATTATCATATACATATGACAATATATTCATCTCCTTTCCAATGATGGGCAATTCAGCTGCTACCTCTGGAGGTCATTGTATAGGACCATTGTTCAAATACATGTTCTCAGGGTAATGTCCCTTCATGATCTACTTAGATCTCTGTGACATAGGAATACGGCTTCTAGTAAGTCCAGTACCTTTTGACCATCTTTAAACCAATGCACTTGTTTCTCCAAGGAAATTGAAAAATAGAGAACAAAATGGAATCAAAATAAAGCATTATGTGTTTGTCACTAATCCACAGCATCATCTATATATTTTGGGCCATGAATAATAAAATAAGACTAGACAACTTCATGATATCTGTTTGCTGACACACTTTTTTGATCGTGAAGTTCCTTGGTCAGCTGGTCTAGCTTTTATTCACAATGATGAGACCCTTCTTCAGTGTTCTGAAAGGACTGCTATGGAGGAGTTCCCTGTTCCAATGAACTTTGCTCCTCTAGTGGTGTTTTAGGGATTGTCCTGAGATTGAGCAAGCATAGATTTTTGCATTTATAAGGATTAGGTGTGGAGGTCTCTCTCCAGATGATACAATATACAGGTGCAGTGTGCTATGTGTGTGTGTGTGTGTGTGTGTGTGTGTGTGAGAGAGAGAGAGAGAGAGAGAGAGAGAGAGAGAGAGAGAGAGAGAGAGAATAGAGGCATTTGAAAAGCCTGATGACCTGAATTGGATCCCTGTGACCCACATAATGGAAGGAAAGAACAAACTCCTTCAAGTTGTTCTCTTATCTCCACATGCTCCAGAATGCTCATGCACACCCACCGCCACCACCACACCCCCCGCCACCACCACACACACACACACACACACACACACACACACACACACACACCCCGCCACCACCACACCCACCGCCACCACCAAATAAGTGTAAAAACTCAGTGAATAAAACAACAAATGACTTGGCAATTTCATGGAGGGGGGGCTCCCATTTGCTGAGAAAGTGTTTCATTGATCCTAAGGGGCTCCCCCCCCCCCCAGCTTAAACAACTTTGGAATCAGAAAGCGTTTTTCAAGTAGTGACATGTAATAGATCTCCAGTCCTTTTTCCCCTTAGGAATTCACAAAGTAACTTGCCTTTTGTAATCAATGGGATATGAGCTTTTTTAAATATAATGATTTTGCCAGGTCAGGGTTCTTTTTCACAAACAATAGACTCTACACTGGCTAGTTAGAGCAGAGAAGGGACTTGTTAAAAGAGATTGTTTAGCCCAGAATTGTTAGGGGAACTGGGAAATGGTCTTGAGGCTAAGCTGCTATAGGAACAACACCCAAGCCTTATCACACAGCCTGATGAGGAAATCACAGCCATTGTCTGTCACTCAGAGCTCCTTCGCCTGCCAATGTCAAAAGCTCCACAGTGCTCCTATGGTAGGAACTCACTGCAACCACTGGGAAACCATGGCTGTTGCCACGATCAGCCCCAAAGCTGGACACTTGTGTTCCTACCAACAGCAGAAACCAAAGCCCTCTGTCAACATGCTTCCTATCTATGTCAATCAAGACTAGCTAGGAGGCAGCATAATTACAAACAGCTCTCCTATTTCATGGACTTCAAACAGCACAGACACATTTCTTGCTTGTACTGTAGTTCCAGCATGGGCCAGGCTTGGATGGGGAAGTCCTGCTCACTGTGATCACTAAAGGGTCAGGCTGCAGGGAGTTCCAGCATTATTTATAGTCAGGGTCTTACTTTAAAGTAAGTAATTAAGTAAGTAAGGCAGGCCTGGAACTTGCAGAAATTCTCCAGTCTCAGCCTCCCAAGTGGTAGGATTACAAGCGTGAACCACCACGCTCCCGACGGACGCCACCTTCCTGACCTGAGTGTCAGGCTTGCTGTTGCTAGGCAGACAAGGAAAGCGGTTCCTGAGCCTTCACACTCAGCACTTTGGGAGGTGAAAGCCGAAGGAGTCCAAGGCCAGCTTCAGCTATGTATCAAGTGTGAGGCCAGCCTGGGCACTTGAAACATTGTCTCAAACAAACAAACAAACAAACAAACAACAAACAAAAGCAAGCACACACTGGCCTCTGCCGCCATGCATTGATCAAATCTCACAGCCATAACTAACATCAAAGGACACAGGAAATCAATCTTTCTGTGCTCTGAAGAAAAGGAACCAGAAATATTAGTCAACTTTAGTCATTTTCAATTTATTTCTGTTGTTTCCCTCCACACAGAAGTCTCACATGGGTGAAGAAGCATGCTTGTAGACAAGCTGCCAGGGATGCTGAGAACACATGCCGTTTCTGATTTTCACCCCCTGTGGAGGTAGGATTTGTTTTTCTTTTCTTGAGACAGGATATCACTGTGCAGCCTTGACAGGCCTGGAACTTGTCAAGTGGACCAGGCTGACCTTGAACTTACAGAGATCTGCCTGTCTCTGCCTCCAGAGTGCACCAACATGCCCGACAAGATTTCAGGGAGATGGGGGTGAAGCATAAGTAATTTTTATTTCTAAAGGTAGGATTTTAAAATTGGGATTTTTCCAGATAGGACAACTGTCTGAAGGGTGAAAGACATTCATGAACACTGAATATTTCTACTGTTGTGTGCCACAGCAACACAGGAAGTTAGTGGAGCCATGTTCCCCGAACCACCAAGAAGATCCACGGTCTGGGCATGGTTCTGAGTAATTTCTTCTGATCCTTCTCACCATGCCTTCGGGCTTCCTGGGAAACACAGACTAATGGACCTCTTTTATACTGTCCTGGAATAATGGGCTCCTCTTATCCCACTCTGGCCAACGACTTTTTAACAAAAGTGCTACCCCATTTGACCATCAGGCTAGAAACATCAAGTGGGGGTGCCCAGGCCTCTGGCGGTTCAGTGTATCCCAGTCCTGATTGCTGGTAACTCACGGTTCCTTAATTAGAGAGAAACAAATAACAGTGTCTGAAACTCAGCAAGGCAACATAATTGTCTAACTCTTAGCAACCTGGGGTCAAGACTAAATCAAGTTCTCTTCTCCAAATCCAAAGCGTTCTCTGTTTCCCCCAGCGGCTCGCAGACCACCCATTCTGGATACCTCGACTTCTTAACCTCCGTGTCTGCAAACGCTTCAGCCAGCACAAGATCTCAGAAGGAACAACAGACTGCAGCAAAGCAATGCACTGCTGTCACATGAAAAGGCTCCCAGAGCCTTACACTGGGTTACTGCATCACATGCATGTATGTATGTGTATGTATGTATGCATGAATGCATGCCTATGTATGTATGTGTGCATTTGCTGAGTGTGTATGTGCGCGCAACTTAGGTGAGTTGGTCCTTTCCTTCAACCATGTGGGTTCTGGGTATCAAACTCCGATCACTAGACTTGAGGGCAAGCCTCTTTACCCACTGAGCCGTCTTACTGGCCCCTCTCACGCTGGGATTAGATGATGCCCACTGCCCTCTGTCCACTAGCTTAGTCAGTCCCTCATTTTCAGGTCTATTTTTGAGAATATTTTCGTCCTAATACCTGTTATGTCCCATCCCCGCAATCAATCAGTCAATAGGTATAATTTTTTTTTTTTTTTTTTTCGAGACAGGGTTTCTCTGTGTAGCTTTGCGCCTTTCCTGGAACTCACTTGGTAGCCCAGGCTGGCCTTGAACTCACAGAGATCCGCCTGGCTCTGCCTCCCAAGTGCTGGGATTAAAGGCGTGCGCCACCACCGCCCGGCCAATAGGTATAATTTTTTAAAATGAAATTTACTGGTGGGAAGGAACCAGAAGGGAGGATTGACTCACAGCTCCTGGTACTGTTACCCACCGCCTTGTGCTGTGCAGATCCAGGCAAGCAGGATCAAGGGCAGGAGCCAAGGGCAGGGATCTTCTGGGGCAGCAGATAGGAGCCCGTCCGACTCTCCCCAGTCACAGCAGAAAGTAGGGCAGGGAGAGGAGGTGCCTGGCCTCAGCACTGGGTGACCCAAGTTGTAGCCCTGGGAGCACCTAGGGCCTGGAACTGTACCCAGACAGAGACGCTTTGTGTGAAGAACAGAGAGTGTCCCAAAGCTGGGGCCAGTCCTTCCCTCGCAGGGGCAGGGCAGGACAGAGCCACTCCATTCTGGGACAGGCAAACTTGCTTGTGCTCTGATCCCCCTTCTCCAAACCCTGCCCATCGCTGTGCCCGCTCACCCCCTCACTGCTCAGCCCTGCCCAGCTGTTACCTTCTTTCCTAGCTCCACATGCCCCCCCACCCTCCCCCTCCCCCACCCCCCACCCCATCACAGCCTTCTGCTCTCACCATCCCGGAGGCTGGCTCCCAAGGTCACTTTCATCTCCCTGTCATTTCCAACGAACATTTTTAGTCCTTATCATCTTTCTTGACCATTTGGCGCTGAGGACGCCTTTCTGAAACTGTCCTTTCTTGTCTCCAGGTGGGTCCTTTCTCCGAGAACATTTATTCTTCCTACTAAAACCACTCTTGTTGGCGGAGCACCTGCACTCTGTTGGAGCTTTACATCCCTTGTAGATACTTCTCTCCGCCATGTGAGACAGGTGCAGGAAACAGACGAGGAAACCAAGGCTCCAGGCAACCAAGGCGTTTTCTCCAGGCCCCATAGCAACAAGTGCTGGATTTGAACCTAAATCTGCTCCTTTGCCCTTGACTCTAGCTCACTGGCTTCCCGCCTCTCTGGCCCTCCTTAGCTCCTTCGTGGACACAGCTCTCTGCACCCACCCTCCCTCCCTCCCCTGCCTGTCCCCTCCCCCACACCCCTTCTCCCATCTGCAGCAAGCTTCTCTGCGTAGTTTCAGTGCCCACTTTTGTTTAGACAATGCTTTACCACTCGCCCAGACCTCACTCCCCAAGTCCCAGATGCTATTTACTGTTGCTGCTGTCGTTATTATTAAGACCCGAGGTTTATAGTGTTACCATAGGGTGGGTGCGGTGCCAAACTCCTTATGTGTGTTATCTTATTAAATCCTCAGAACACTGAGAGGCAGATATTCATACACTATTTTCCTAAGACTGAGTATTAGAGAAGTTATCAACTTGTCTCGAGGTCAGCAGAAGCCAAGCTTTATCTGAACCTTAAGTCATTGTATGAAACACAGTCTTGCTATGTAGCTCAGGCTGGCCTTGAACTCACCATCCTCCTGCCTCAGACTCCCTAATTCTGAGATTACAAGCACCTAGCACCACACCAGGTTTAGTCACCGTCTTACCCGCTGACTCTTTTATCGGGAGGTATGTTTAGCACCTCATTTTTGAAATGGCTGAGTCTCAGCCTGTCTGTCCCTATTCAGCTGTGTGACCAGAGTAAGTGACAGGATGTTCAAGCTGTAGCCCAAATCCTGTCTTCTCATGACGGCTATTTTAACAGACAGTCTTATTATCCCTAAGTCGACAGGATTCTACAAGACTCTTCTTCCTCTCTCCTTCCCAAATCCTTGTTCACCAAGATTGAGGACCGTGTATTCTGGTAAATACCCTTCTCACTGTCCAGTCCTAGTCCTTCTGCCTGAACACAGCAGGCAGCGGAACTTTTTGTTGCTATAGCTGGGTGGTTGTTAATTTGAATGGAGGGGTGGGGATGGTGGACCTATCAAAGCGTGTTGGTCCTTGCTTCCACCTTGAGACAGGATCTTGGTTGTTTTTATGTTGAATATACAGGCTAGCTGGCCCATACGCTTGGGGGCGGGCGGGCAGGCGGGCAGGTGGGGGACTAGGGGGTGGTTTCTATCTCTGCTTCCATCTTCCTGTAGGAGTGCCGGTATTACACTGTGTCAGGCTTTTTTTTCTGTTGATTTGAACTTTGGTCCTCATGGCTGCATGGCAAGAGCTTTTGGTTTGTTTGGAAACAGGATATCTTGAAGTCCAGGCTGGCCTCAAACTCACTATATAGCTGAGGCCATCCTTGAACCTCTACTCGGCCTGCCTTCCCAAATATTGGGATTACAGGCATATTCTGTAACACCCAGGGCTCTGTGCATGCTAGACAAGTATTCCACCAACTGAGTTACATTCCCAGCCAGAAGCTGCACATGACTTTACACACCGTCTAATCAAAGCTTCTCCCAGGATATCTCAGAGCCCCCAGCCACCAGAGTCCACACTCTTTCATGCACAGTGAGCATGCAGCTGACCTGTTGCCTCCACTGACCTGAGCCCTCCACTGTCAGCAAAAACTTCAGAACCTCAGCTTGACTTTCAAAAGTAGGGCGTGTGGCCCCACATCTTCTGCAGCCCCGACTCCTCCCCAGCCCACCACGAAGCACAGAAGACCCTGTCTTTTCCGCCCGTCTTTCCTCATGCTCCGCCCTTCACAGGCAGGGGATGTTTCCTGCCTTCTCATAGTTCCAATCTTTTCCCCACTGATGAGTGTTTTCCACTAACATCGAGCCTAATGTGTGTGCTCAGGTGGACAAAATCAATAGTTTCTGTTTCATAGAAACTAAGTGTACGCTGGGCCGTGGTGGTGCACGCCTTTAATCCCAGCACTCAGGAGGCAGAGGCAGGCGGATCTCTGTGAGTTCGAGGCCAGCCTGGGCTACAGAGTGAGTTCCAGGACAGGCTCCAAAGCTACAGAGAAACTCTGTCTCAAAAAACTCAAAAAAACAAAACAAAAAACAAAAAACAAAAAACCACTAAGTATACAGCTGGTGAGATGTCTCATTAGGTAAAGACATCTGCTGCCAAGCCTAACAACCTGAGTTCATTTCCTGGGACTCACATGTAGAGAGGACTCCCTCAAATTGTCCTCTGACTACCACACATGCACCGTGGAATTGCAGGCTCTCTCAGATAAATAAGTAATTGTTCAAAAAACACTAAGTGGGGCCCAGAGGTATGGCTCAGCAGTTAAGGGCACTTGTTGCTCTTGCAGAGGACCTGGTGGTTTCCAGTTCCGGGAATCCAACACCCTACTCTGACCTCCAAGGGCACAAGGCACACTTGTGGTACACGTACATGTATTCAGGAAAGACATCCAAACACATAAAGTAAGCTCTCTTTAAGAGCAGGGTGGTGGTGGCACACACCTTTAATCCCAGCACTTAGGAAGCAGAGTCAGGCAGATCTCTGTGAGTTCAAGACCAGCCTGGTCTACAGAGTGATTTCCAGGACAGCCATGGCTGTTACATAGAGAAACACTGTCTCAGGAAAATAAATAAGTGAGTAAATAAATAAATCTTTAAAAACCCACTTGGGCGTATGCACATAAAAACACATGTTCACATAGAGAATATACACATTTAACATTCATTGCCTAGATACCACACATACAGGAAAACTGACTCAAAAAAGTTCACAGGCAGCCATGAGTGGGCTACACCCTTGCTGTGATGGTTACCCTTTTGTCAACTTCACATAAGCTGGACTTATTTGGGAAGGAACCTGGGTTGCGAACATGTTTCTTATCAGACTAGCCAGTAGACAAGTCCAGGTGGGGCATTTTCTTGATCAATGATTGATGCAGGAGGGCCCAGTCCATTGCGGGTGGTGCCACCTCTGGGCAGGTGGTCCTAGGTTATATAAGCAAGCCGTGGGGAACAAGTCAGTAAGCAGCATTCCTCCACGGCTTCTGCTTGCATTCCAGCCTCCAGTTCCTACCCCGGCTTCTTTCAATGTTAAGCTGTAAGATGAAATAAACCCTCTCCTCCTAAATAGCTTTTGAGCATGGTGTTTATCACAGACCTGAAAGCTAACTAGGACACCTGGAAACCCAGCTCCTAAGAAGTTGAGGCAAGAGGATAACAAATTCAAGCCCAGGCTAGGCTTCAAAATGAGACCATGTCTAAAAAGTAATAAAATAAAATAAAGTTTTTATTGTGTTGTTTTTTTCCATAATAGGCTGGGCATGGTGACACATACCTTGAATCTCAGCATTAGGAAGTCAGGTGCAGGTGGATCTCTGTGAGTTCAAGACTAGCCTGTCCTATATAACAAGTTCCAGGCCAGTGGCCATGATACACCCATGTTAAGATAAACCTACTCCCAATCACACAACAAGTACCAGACAGTGTTTTGAATCGATGACAGTGATCAGTTTTCTAGAAATCAGAAGGCCATTATGTACAAGACATGAGAAAACCAGATAAATGTAGAAAAGGGAGAAAGAGAGAGAGAGAGAGAGAGAGAGAGAGAGAGAGAGAGAGAGAGAGAGAGAGAGAGAGAGAGAGAGATCCACGAGTATCCACGTCGGGGCAGTGCCGGGGCAGTGGAAGGAGGGGTCAGAACTGGCTGGGTGAGACATAGATAAGAACGTCAGCGGGCAAAGGAAGGGCATGGAGGACAGCGACAGTTTCTTGTTGCTGCCGGAACAAGTCTGTAAGAACTTAGTGGCTTTGAACAACACAGGTCTTTTCTTACCGTCTGGTGGTCTGAAATCCATCTCACTGGCCTAAAGTCAAGGTGTCAGAGAGACTGCTCTCATCTGTGGGCTTTGACAGATCAATCTGTACCCTTCCTTTCCAGCTTCTAGGGAGCTTATACTCCCCAGCTACGGACTGCTTCATCCTCAGAGCACATCACCCTGACTTTGCCTCCATCATTCCAGCACCTTCTCTAAGTCCCTCCTCCTCCTCCTCCTCCTCCTCCTCCTCCTCCTCCTCCTCCTCCTCCTCCTCCTCCCTCTTTTCCCTCAGAACCATTGCGATTCTCAGGCACGTCTGGACAATCCAGAATAATCTTTGCATCTCAAGATCCTGATCTTAATCACATCTTCAAAGTCCTTTTCTCGTATGAGGTAATAGTCACAGGTCTGGGAACTCAGACTCGGACATGTTGGGTACCATTATTCAGCCTACTACAGGAGGGTGGCCGATTATCTCACAATCTTCAAAATGCCCTCTAATGTGCATTTAGTTAGCCTGAAATTTAAGTCTAGCACTCTGAGGTTCACATAAGTTAAGTCATTTTCCATGCGCGTGCATGTATGTGTGTGTGTGTGTGTGTGTGTGTGTGTGTGTGTGTGTAAGATAGGGTTTCACTATGTAGCACTGGTTGGCCTGGATCTGGCTATGTAGACCAGGCTGGCCTTGACCTCACAGAGACCCATCTCTCTCTGCTTCCTGATTGCTGGGATTAAAAGCATACACAACTATGTCTGGTTTTAGGCTGACATTTTTTAAATACACCAAAAATGTTACTATTAAAGTTGTAGATAATTTTTTAAAATTGCAAGTCAGTGTCACCGTCCAGAAACGGTTGGTGTTACATTTAGTTAGCAGATGCCTATACAGAGAAAGAAGCGTTGAGGGAGACTGAGAGCACTGCAGAGCTAGCTAAGAATGGGGCTGTTCGTATAGTTCTAATTGCACACACCGTAGCAGATTTTTTTTTTAAACAAAAGTAAAAAATTAGCTTGAACTTAACTAGGAAAAGAGACAAGTAAAAATGCAATAAATGAAGTCAAGTTGAATTATTTCTTCACCTCAAAAAGCAGTCATTCCTAAAAGATCTCTCTTGAGTTTAGAAAAATGCTTTCAATTAAGAAGCTAGGGTAGGATTTTTACCATCGTGTTTCAGCTTTATACACTATTAATTGACTCTGTACTGTGGAAGAAAATGTGATTAGTACCATCCTCCTTCAGCCCTCCTCTCCTCTCCAGATCACGCTGCCAATGTTGTTTTTATTTTATCAAGATTTATAATATTTACATTTTGTTCTACAACTAAAATTCCCACAGTTTAATCTGAACCTAAATGGAATTAATGTCACCACCAGTCCTTTGTACTACGGCTCTCCTCTCCTCCGTTCGTGGTTTTGATTAATTTCTTGGCTGACTGGATTTTGTCTTTTAAAAACAAAAACAAAACCCACAAGGTTTTATGTATCCCAGGCTGGCCTCAAACCACTCTGGAGCTGAGGATGACCTTGAACTCCTGATCCTCCTGAGTGCTGGGATACCAGGTCTGTATCTCCAGGCCTTGGTTTAAGCAATGCTGGGGACTGAATCAAGGGCTTCGCTCATGCCAGGCAAACACTTTACCTACTGAGCCACACTCCTAGCCCTGAGTTTCCAGGGGTTTGTTTTTCTAGAAAGGTTCCTGAGTTCTCAGCCCACCCCCAGACTCATGATTAACCCTGTCGTTAACGCTTGTGTTCACCCTGAAGCCTCCGGAGATGCCGCTTACCTCGTAAAGCAGAGCCACACGTTCTAAGGTCAACTACTCTGGTGTGTGGTGTCATCTTCAAGACGGACATCCGGTTCTCCATTAGGGGATTTTCCCCTGTATTTTAACCCTGTAGCATCTTCTGGCCTTCAGTCTTCGGAGCCTCCACTTGTCTTAAGGATGCTCCTGGCTGTGCTCACTGTGGTGTTGGTTCTCTTGCCTGCCTGGTGCTTTCCCAGCCTCATCTTTTCCTACCAGCTGACTCCACAGCCCAAATCTTTCCTCCACATCACTTTCGGCCACTGTTTCTGGCTTATTTGCTGCGTCTACAACACTACTGTTTGGCTCCTCTATTATTTCCCTCTGTTCTCTACTCTCTCTGCTCGCCTCATTCTGTCTTATCATCTTGTCCTTGGGTCCTTCGTCCTATCGATATTATATATTAATAAGACCTGCAACAGGAAGAACTTGTGGGAAATCTGCTTTTATTCCTTTGTTTATATTTTCTTCTAGATTGGTGTGAGTGTGTGAGCACTCGGGTGTGTAAGTGTGTGTATGCTATGTTCCAGATTCCTTCCCACTCTCTCACTTTCCTTCCTGCCTGTGTTTTGCTCATGGTCTTTGTACCCAAAGGCCATCCTTGTCTTTTTCTCCTACTGCTACCTGCCATGGCTCATGTTTAATAAACTCCTCCTTTGCATTGTCGATCCCTTCATCCCAACTAATTTATCCTCCCCTAAGGAACAGCTGTTGCTTTGGGCCTGTCATGCCTCCTAATGCTGTGGCTTGACGGTGGCCTGGCTGGGACTACCAGTCAACCTTGCTGGTGTTTAAGTATTCATCCTCCCAGGACCCTTAGACATCTGCTCCAACTGAAGGGGAGTGTATTCCATTCTTACAGCTCAAGCCCTGGAACAGCAGTCCATACCATGGAAGATGCCATATTCTTGCCACTGTGGAGGTGTCACAGAGGGTCATGGGGCTTCTACTTAAAAGGTTCCTTTATCAGGCCATACTGTAGTCAAGGCCATGGTGTCATCCGGGTACAGGTTGCTGTCAAGGGCCATGTCTGGGTCCATGGCCCTATAGGGACCAAGGTCTTGAGGGATGTATGTGGTTCCTGTTGCCACCAAGGGCCGTGTGGATGCCCAGGGTCAGGTCAGCCACCTGAGTCCATGTTGGGGTCCAAGGGCCATGATGCAGCCAGGGCAATGCTGATCTGAGTGGCCTGCGCTGCTACCCAATGCTATGGTGACATCTGGGCCAGAGCTGCAGCTGAGGGCCATGTCTGGGTCTGTGGTCCTACTGCAGTAAGGGTCTGTGTTGATGTCCAAGGCTCCTGTTACCATCGACGGCCATGTGGACGCCCAAGGTCTGGTGCCACATTCGTGTCTGAGGGCCACACTACCTCTGGGGCCCTGCCTATCTGAGTGGCCTGCACTACCACGTAGGATAACAGTGATACCTTGACTTGGCTGCTGCTGAGGACCATGTCTGGGTCTGTGGGCCTACCATGGCTGGGGTCTGTGCTGAAGTCCAAGTCTTACATTGCCACCAAAGGTTGCACAGGAGCCCATGGTTGGGGCCACAACCTGAGGCCTTGGTGATGTCTGGGGGTCATGCCGTCAGCAGAGCAATCCTAATCTGAGTGGCCCGTGCTTCTACCCAGAGCCAGGATGTCATTCGGGCCCAAACTGCTGCCAAGGACCATGTCAGTTGGGGTCTGTGGCCCCCATTGCAGTCTGTGGCCCATGTCACCCCAGAGGACCAAAGGAGCCATGTGTGATGAGATCTGGGGGCCATCCTGAGCTGGCCCCGCCCTTTGCTGGCCCAGGGAAAGCTGGCCCTGCCTCTTGCTGGACACTGCAGCAAGAGAGCTAGCCCCGACCCCCATGGGAGAGCTGACCCCTGCTCTTGGGAGAGATGGCCCCACCCCTCACCATAGGCAAGGAAGAACTGACCCTCATGGCATGGGCATTGGGGAGCTGAGTCTGCCCCCTCGCCTGAGGTGGGTGACCCCAGTGGCCTGGACTGACCAGTTCAGCTACCACCCAGGCCCCCAGTTGAGCCTTGGGTTGGCCACCCTAACATCTACCCCATCTAGGACCTGCTGGAGCTCATGATGGTCCTGTGGAATGATACCTGTAGGATCTCTGTGATTTGAGGTGGCCTCAGAATATCCCAGAGGAGTTCTGGTGAGGACCCAGTGATGATGGTGTATCGGAAACCAGAGGCCTTGAACCAGACCAGTGACTCACTGCAATGAACATTTGCTAGTAAAGCTGACTGGACAAAAGGGTATACTGTGACACACTGCAGCTCCCAATGCCACCAGGATGAATGAAGAGGTGTTGGAGAGGCGGGAAAGATGGAGAAAAGGTGTTTTGTTTTGTTCTTGTTTGTTTACTTTGTTTTGTTTGTTTGTTTTTTTTTGCACTGCAGGGGTGAGGGGAGGATATGGGGGACCAGGAGGTGAGCGGAATTAGGGTGCATGATGTGAAATTCCCAAAGAATCAATAAAGAAATTATGTTTTTGTTTTTGTTTTTTTTTTAAGTTCCCTCATCACGATGACCTGACTCTCCCTATGCCTACGTGTTCACCTGCAGGGCCACGTTAGTATGAATTCTCGTTTGCCAGTTCACCTTTTCTGAATGCACTCAAATCTTGTGTTACTTTGGGGGGGGGGATTGTCATTATTTAAGGATTCTTCTAAATTCCTTTGATTGTGTCCTGTTTTGGCTTTCATTCATTTTCTTTGTGGGGCTGGGGTGGAAGGATTCTATGATGGCTTCACTCTTGTCCCATCCTGGCCTTGCTTCGTCCATTTCTCTCTTCCCAAACGCCTTTCCTCTGGCCAACTCTGGCGGTTCCTTAAAAACTGTCCCTATGCTCTCTCTACTGTGTGTGCTGTGCTCCTACAGGGCACACTCCTGTAGAGAGAGAACTCTGGGCCGGATGGGGCAGGGACACATTGGAAAGCCTCGTTCCGGGTTTCTCCTTCCATCCTCCCCCCCCTCCCAGGAAGCATCTCTGCTGCTAGATTCTCATGACATCCCTGTCCTAATGAGGCCCAAGGTGTTCCTGCTGTCTTTCTCCAGCCACAGGAAAGGCCTCAACTGGGGCCACACCAGACAAGCCACAGACCAACATACCACACAGGGGTACCCTGTACACCAAGTCCCCTAACACACAACACTGCGTGTTTGCACACCAGCACCACAGTTTGCGCGCAATCCCACAGTTGCATTTGCTGTTGTACCTACAGCCTTTGCACACAGCCCCAGACTGCTGTCTTCTCTCTGGGGCCATCGCCTGAATCTCCTGAGAACCTGCCCTGCCCCCTGGTGGCCACTCCCCTGGAAGTACTCTACCTCCTTGGCCTGCTGTCTAGTCAAAGAAGTCTCTGGCCTAGAACAGACTCCCTCTCACAGTAACCGTCAGGTTAGGACCGCGAAGATACCCTCCACACCAGTCCGTCCACTCAGATTGGTATGCGGCAAAGCTGTTGCAGATAGAGTGGCCAACTGTTCCATTTTGCTTGGGATGGGTTTTCCAAGATTTGAGATATTCAGTACCAAAACCGGGAAAGCTCCAGGCAAACCAGGACCAGGTGATCTTATTCCTTTGACACACTGTGTCTTCAGATCAGTCTCCTCAGCCAGGATCTATCAGACCTACTCCTTCAACTAGCCCTTTAAATCACAATCTCCTGGGATGCATGGACCAGACTAGCACCTTCCCTTCAAGCTGACCCTGTTTCCCAGGCCTCTCACGCTGCTCACTCTCGGGTTAGCACCCCCCTGTCCCCCCCCCCCCCCCGTGGCATTACCAGATAAGGTCCCCCCTGCTGCTCTCCTCAAACCAACCTACCTCCCTTTTCACCTCTGAGGAGAGTCGGAAGAAGAGGGAATTACACCCCAATCCTTCCTGCCTACAGGGCTCTGTGTGGAAGCTTTTTAAAGGTTAGGTGCTCTTGACTGTGGATACAGTGGGCATGTAGGACTAACGATACAGAGATACCCAGGTGCAGGACACACCACTGGAGTTCAGAACCAAGCACCCATTTTCTCCTCGTGACAATGAACTTCCTGAGTCTCATCCTACAGAGGTGGTAAGCTCCTACTGTTGACAGTTCTCAGGACTGGGGGCTGTCCCGAAGGAGTCGTGCCTAATAGCTACCTCTACCCTGGCTAGCTGCTGGGAATGCAGACACAGGATCGCCATGCTCATGGCCACTAGCCTCGGAACAGGAATGAAGGGCAGGCAGGTGGCCGAGAGGGGGCAGCAGAATCTAGGACAGACCCTGGCTCAGACCAAGGAGGAGCAAAGGCCACAGCCTGGGGTCTGGATGTGGGGCAGGAACCCAGAGGGAGGCAAAGGAAGAGGGGTTGAGTCTGGGAAAAGGGACCAAGACTGGGATGGACATAGGGATGGAGATGGTTTTAGAGAAAGACACATATACACAGAGACAGGGATGGAGAGACAGAGACAGAGACAGGCCACATGGGGTTAGAGACACAGGGATGGGGAGAAAGGCAAAGAGAAAGAGAGGGACCAGGCAGAGAGATACTAAGAAAAGGAAGAAGTCAGAGGGCAAGAGATGGATAAAGAGGGGAAACAACCCAAAAGACAGAGGAGGAAAGGGACAGAGACGCACAGAGATGCAAAGACTGGGGACCAGAGGAGAGAAGGCTCAGTGGTTAAGAGTGTGTACTGCTCTTCCAGAGGACCTGAGTTCACTTCCCAGCATCCATGCCAGGCAGCACATAACTGCCTGTAACTCCATTTCCAGGGGATTTGGGACCGGGCCAAAGACTTATCCAGAGACAGGAGGACAGACAGACCCAAATATAGAGACAAGAGTCAGGTCACAGAGGAGAGAGGGGTAAAGCACAGGGCAGCCACACTGAGAGGAGAGACCAAGACATAGAGGGTACCCCATTCCCAGCGCAGTTTGGGGGAGCAAACAGAAATAATGAACTGGAAGACTGGTCTACTAGGCTGCTGCTGCTACATAGGCTGCAGATGTGGCCCCTCAAAAATGTTCTGATTCTCTGAGTTCTGCTCCAGCTCCAAGAACTGGTGCCTATACTCACCCCAGGCTCTCCAGAACTACCCTTGCAGCGGGCTGTGGAGAGACGGCACTCAAGGGAGGCAGCAGGGGCCAGCAGCCGCGACCCTCCAGAGCGAATGTTCTCTGAGGTTAAGGGGTGAGGGCTTGCAAGGAGGGGAAAACACCCCCAGAGTCAATGATACTGACCAGAAGGGCTCAGGACATGGCTGATCCCTTGGGGTTGGGGGCAGGGAGATACCCCAGTTCTCCCCTCCATAAGCCTCCAAGGCTTCAGCAGGCCCCCTCTCCTAGCTCTGCCCCCTCCTTTCCAGGCCCAACATAATTGCTTTCCCATGTTGCTAATGGAGGCCAGATTGCTGATGCCCAAGCTTTGGGTGGGCTGTGGGTGGGTCAGGGCTGACCAAGGCTCTCAAGTCAGAAAGGCAGCACAAGCCAGAGACCCTCTGACTTCAGCCCACCCACCTTAAAGATAGGCAAGGGGCAAGGTTCTAACCCACTGCAGGACTATTGATGTTCTTGGCAAGACAGCTGGTAACCCCTGATCTCTACATAACCCCGCTGGACCTAGAATGCAGGCTCCAGCCTGAGCCACACCTCGCCAAGCCCAAACCAACAGGCAGAATTGGGAGTTCAGGGTACAGATGCAGGTCCACAGCTACTTCTTAGGATGTCTGCTCTGGGAGTCTTTCTGCGCCCAAGGAGGCACAGTTCCCATTGTCTGAAAAGCCACAGGTTAGCCGGGCATAGTGGCACACGCCTTTATTCCCAGCATTTGGAGGCAGAGACAGGTGAATCTCTGTGAGTTTGAGGCCAGCCTGTCTACAGAGTGAGTTCTAGAGCACCCAGAGCTGCATAGTGAGGTCCTGTCTTGAAAATAAACAAAAAGAAAAGCCACAGGTTACCCTGTGTTGGGTCTTTTCCATCCACAAGTCTCTACCTGAAACATTCTCCCTCTTCCAGCCTGGGGGACGGCCAACCTCCTTCACTCTGTAGACCCTCCGCTGGGACTAACTCAGTCTGTATCTTGTCTAGGCCTGATGCACCAATGCTCTAGGTCTGTGAACTCTCTCCCAAGGCATGGTCCCATGTGGGCCTGCAAAGGCCGGTGCAAAGTGCCTGGTCTGAGGAGAAAGGATTGTGGTGCCCAGGGGGAATTCTTGGTGGAATCGAGCACCTGCTATGGGGAACGTGGACTAGAGCAGACACTCTGGGGTGTGTGGCTTTGATGGCACCCCACTTTTCTCCAAGCACACAGAACAGCCTGGCTTCCAGGCTAGGACTCTGGCTTCTTCCCACCCTACCTCAGAAGTCTGTTGACTTGACTCTAGCCCTGGGTATTTCCAGCAAAGGAGCTTCTATGAGAGAAATTGGGCCTCTTGCTACATAGCCCTGGCTGGCCTGAAACTCACTAGGTAGACCAGCTAACCTCAAACTCACAGAGATCTTCTTGCCTCTGCCTCCTGGGTGCTGGGATTAGAAGAATGTGCCACCACATCTGGCTGGAATTGGAACTTGAACACATATGGGACAACCAGGAGAAGTCAGAGGGAACTTAAGACCTGTTTAGGGGCTTTAAAAGCCCAGATCCCCCTAAATTCACCCTAAATACTATATATTCTTTATAATACTATAAGGAATCTCTGCCTTCAGGCTGCCTTCCTGCTTGGCCAGGCCTGGGACACTGTGTTCTGAACCTCTGTGGCCTGGCTGAATACCTGCTGGTCCATCTGGACTAGGCCTCCCGCCTGGGCCCTCCTAGAAGGTAGCTCTGGGGGTGATTCATAAACAGCCGGGCAGAACTTCAGCGGCTTCTCCGAGTGACTGGTACCCCACGTGGGTCCATCTCCCACAAGTCTGCCCTTGGCTGCATGCTGCAGGGGAGCCCCACCCCTGAAGTAGAGCCCATCATCTGTAACGAACCGCGGCCTGGAGGCTGAACCTTTGTCCACCTTCCCCAGCCTGGCTTCTCTCTCCTTCCACGCCTGCAGGGCCGAGGCCCTCAGCAGAGGAGCTCCCTCCCAAAGTGGTTCTGCTCCAAGGTCTCATGAAATGGTGACGTTTAATGAGAGCTCCCTACCCCCTCCCACCCCTGTATAATACATCTATAAAAAATTCAAATACAGCAAGTTACCACTGAGTCAGACTAGAGGGGACCGGCAGGACATTAAATACTGGGGGCAGGAAGGGTCAATGGAGAATCGTACAAAACAGGGGCAGAGGTGGAGGGACTGAAAAGTGTGGGCACCGGGGGGAGGGGGATGGCTGGGCCCCCCCAGTGTCAGGAGCTTATAATCTGATGGTGGCAACAGAGACCCTGGGACAGACAGGAGGCTGGGGCAGGAGGAGAGAACTGTGGCTATGGGGGGCTCCCCTCAGGTCCCCCAAGGGCTCCTGGGAGTCGCTGGCGTTGGAGGGGTCCAGCCCGAGGGGGGGCAAGATGAGAGGGGTCTTTGGTGGGTGGGTTAGCTGCATGGTCCTCCCTGGAGAGAAAGGAGGGCCGGCTTGGTGTGGTGGGGGCCGGGGGACGGCAGGCCCGGGCCTGCCGGGGTCTCTACAAATTGTGTCTGAAGAGAATGCAGAAGGTCCTCCTGCCCGTGTGCAAAATAGAACCCGGGGTCTGCAGGCTCAGCTCCGGCCTCCTGCTCCTCTGCAGGTGCTCTGGCGCGTCCTCATAGGATGCCCGGCTCTGGGGAGAGAGGCGGGGGAGGTGGGGCTGTGAGGGTGGAGGCTGGGATGGAGGTCCCTAAGGCCCTCCCTCCCTCCCTCCCCTCGCTGCCCGGCCTCACTCAACCTACCAGATCAAGAGATTGCTGGTTGCGGCGGCGGCAGCAGCGGCAGCCAGGGCCAGAGTGGTAGGGACACTGGTCATGAAGGGTATCGAGGGTCCTCCGCCGCTGCCTAGCTCTCCGGGGTCACAGATCTTCGTGGTGGGCGGGGGTGCCAGTGAGCTGGTGGTGCTGGTCGTGGTCTCTGGGGAGCATGGGGGAAACTCAGGGCAGGGCCGGGACTGAGTCCCACCCAGAGCTGGGGTTTCACGAGGCACACTGTCCCTGCTTCCTGATCAGATTAGTGTTGCCTCTCCCATCCTGCTCCCCAAGGCTCACAGGTGACCCCTGCACCCAGTCATCCCTACCAAGGACATCTAGAGAGGGTGAGTCACAGAGGCTCTGCTGCTGGAGGAGCTGGAGGGAGTATGCACAGGGGACAGGGCAGGGGGCAGGCAGGCTCACCGGGGGCCTGGGCTTCCGTGGTGAGATGGCGTGGTTCCTCCGTCCAGGGTGTGGCGTGAGCAGCCACGCTCCAGTCACTCCACGTCCCAATCTCGTTGTCCTTGGCTGCCACCTGGATGATGTACTCCTTCCCAGCATAGGCATCCGTGATGGTATGTGCTGTGCCATCTGACAGTTCCACCTGCAAGGCCAGTCATGGGACGGGGTGAGAAGAGACACCTTTGGGGTCACAGGCGAGGTGTCCCCAAGGGAAGCAAAGATGCATCTTGGGAGAGGGACATGAATGTACCCCTGGAGGGAGTGGGGGCTTCCTGTGGGGAGAGAGGCCACAATGAGCGACCTTCACTTTTTATGCGAGAGTAAAACCATCAGGAAGAAGACCTAGAGGAGGGGCCTCAGGCATGAAGGAGGCTGGAATGCTCCCAGAGTGACTCTGCTCAGTAGCCATGATGCTGTTGTCCAAGATGCCGTCGTGCCAAGGGGAAGACTAATGGAGAGCGGTGTGGTGGTAGGGTACCTCCTTCTCAGGGAGCCATGGAGGAAAGGCCACAGGCACCGACACTGGAGAGACGCCTAACATAAAAATTTGGCTCCATCTCTTGCTAACTTGGAGATCAAGCTGCTTAGCCTCCATCGGCTTTGAGTCCCTCTCTATAAATGGCTATTAGTGACAGTATCTG